>NW_016829831.1:1425220-1531829 GCF_001698545.2 Rhinopithecus bieti | reverse complement strand
AAAAAAAAAAAAAAAAAAAAAAAAAAAAAAAAGATAGAATTCTAACTCAAATACTTGGAAGGAGTTGCCCTTGAAATCTCTTTCTTCCAGTAAGAAGGTCAACTCAGATTCCAGCAGAAATGTAAGTTGTCTGTGATTTAAAAACTCATTTAAAGAAAGTAGGCTAGGAGAATAGTGTTTTGCTGCAAATTTCTGCAAAATAATTTGTTTTCCCCTCTGGGCCTGCCAAAATTTACTGTTTCCCACACTACAGCAATTTTGGTTCCAACCTTTTACTGAGGTTTTGATTGTTGAAAACTGTCACTACTATGTGTTTGTGGTTTACTTTTCTGCAGCCACTTCCTGAAGAAGTCATGGTAAAGCAGCTCTTTTGCCCGAGTCCAGGGAGAGAAACCAAGACAATTCCCTTGGCTAGAGATGGGGGTGGGGGTGCATGGGGCTGGCAGTTACTGGAGGAGGACAGCATTTAGGATTCATTCCATTGGAACAGGGTCCTTGTTGAACTACTTCTTCTCAGCCACCAGCCATATGATTTGAAGAAGAGAGTTAACTTGAAACTCACTTTACCTATAGAAAGGAGAGACTTCATTAGATTTCTCGAAGACTCTTCAGCTCCATAGCTCTGTGAAGCGTTAGCTACTGACTGATCCTGAATGGCACAGCCTGACTTTCTGGTGTCAAAGTAATTTTAAACATGGTTACAAACCCTCCCATAATTACCATAAGCCTGAACCTGAGAGAACGTGAGCATAGTGGGGTGCTTTCATCCGAGGGGAGGCTGCACGTCAGCTCCTGACTTTGAGTCAAAGTGACTTTTAGAGTCAACCAGCAGAAACTGTTTCCTTGAAATAGTTGAGTATCAGAAAGAAGACTGTGAGAACACAATGCCTAACAGTACCTGGCAGGGCTCCTTCCCCTGGGATCTTTTTATAAACTCTGGAAAAAGAATACATTGGGAATAGGCTCGGTGTGCGTGACAGAAAGCCTGGACACATAAAAAAGGTAGTCCAGGGTGGTGGCCGGCTTCATGAAGCCACCAAGGACTCAGGTTCCTCTCTTACTGCCCTATTGCATTCAGTGAGTGGTCTGTACCTTGTAGTTCACGATGGTGACCACAATCCAGCCACCATATCCACACTGAGCAGGAGGAAGGAAGATCAGTGGAGACCTCCCGGGGGGATCACATGACACTTCCACTCACATCTCATTGACCCACATTTTGTCACATGGTCACTTCATGTTGCAAAGGATGATGGGAAATGTCTTTGTGTCTAGAGGGTCATGTGCCCAGGTAAGATTTGGGGGTTCTATTATTGGGGATGCAGGGATGACAGATATTGGGAGAAGAAACTAGCAACATCTGCCATAGAAGGTGCATTTTCAAAGAGCAAGGGCTTTGGAATCACCAGTGCTGGGGTTAAATTTCAACGTCTGCTTACTAGCTGTAAGATCTCGGCCAGGCCTCTTAACCTCTTTGAACTCTTATAATACATCCTCTGTAAAATCAGCATGATACTCACTTTGTGGGGATAAAATACAAGAACGAATATTCAATATTTGGTACAATAGCTGTTGCTATTACACTAGTCCCTACAACACCAACTTTGACTTCATTTACTTATCCTGATACGTGGTATTGGTTAGCTACAGTGTATTTAATTCCTACTTCTTTCATGTCCTTACTGGAGCACTAGGGAGTCTGGCTTGGACCAGTATAGTTGGGGATGTGAGAAGCTAATGCATGTCTAAGGAGGACACAGCAGCTTGGTGGATGTTTATGTGACCTTCATCTGGCAAACCTGACAGTGTGGTGAGGGGTAAAGTCACAGGAACTATTTGTGCTTCAGAAACTTGTGAAGAATAGTATTGTGTGGAAACAGAGAGTTTAAGCGAGAAAGCTCCAGGCGAGATACAGAGCTAAGGGGAATATCTCAGGTTACCAGAACGGGGAGCTCAGACTGTAACTCTGAGTCTTTGGACTCAGGGTTCCCCACTCACGAGGGAGGGTTTCTGGAGTGCGAGGGTCGGTTCCTCAATGCCACCCTGGGTTTACTGCAAGTCATTTCCAGAGATATCTGTGCCAGGAGCAGGGAACAACTCAAGGAAAATGTGGCTGGGAATTTTTCCCCTGGATTCGTTCACAACTCCTGCCGTGGGAGGACTTTCAGTCATAAACATTCCCCGGTATGTTCTGGTGTGTGGGCCATGAGGGTTGTGAGCAAGATCAGGGCTCTGCCCCAAGGTTGTCACCATCCTTGTGGAGCCAGAAGAGTCAAGTATGGCAGCTGGCATGACCACTCCCACTTCCCGCCCTGCTGATGACTGGGTGGGGCGTTGACTTGCTGTGGTGAACGGAATGTGGGCCGACAGGAGTGAGCTAGTTCCCCGTGTGGCCTGGTGTGTGCTTTTGGCTGCATTGTTTCCATTTTCGCCATCCCCAAAGAGGATCATCTCCCAGGAAGCTTACTGGTCCAAGGAGGATGAGACACCCACAGAGCAGACTCGGACCCCATCTGCAGCTCAGAGCCAGGCCTAACCCAGCCTAGTTTAGGTTAACCAACTGCCATCTTTCCCACAGACTTGTGAGCAAGAGTGAATGACCGTTGTTTCACACCATTCAGTTCTGGGGTCGTTGGTTTGTTAAGCAGCGTCGTTGTGGCCGTGGTTAGCAGACACAGGGGACACTTGTGTTAGTGTGAGAAGGTCCTCAGGGAGACAAGGAGGGCATCTGACATTTCAGTCTTTGGGGGGACTGGGGGAGGAGTGCTTCATAAACTCGTATAAGCTATTTCTGTGTTGGATTTCATGTTGCTTTTCTCCCTGGGATGCTGTAGACCAGGGTGTTAGCAGGACATCGAATCCCTCGCGCAAGTCAGAATTGTATGTAAAATAGGAGCTAATCCATACGGGATATAGGGAAAATTCTCTGACAAGTGAAATACGAGGACCCTTGGGCTTCCAGTGATCCATTCACTCATTCATTCATTCATTCATTCATTCAAAAAATGGGAGTTAGGGATATAACTATGAATAAGATAAAGCAGGGTTCCGTCAATCAAAAAGTATCCAACAGTCTTAATAATTTAGAAGCTTATTTTGCCAAGGTTAAGGACAATCCCCAGGAGAAAAAACATGGAATCATAGAAAAAACAGTCTGTGGTCTGTGCCTTTCTCCAAAGATGATTTGGAGGGCTTCAATATGTAAAGGTTTTCCCCTATTGAAAAGCAGGCTGGAGGGGAGAGAGGGAGGGTGTGGTCATTACTGAATCCACATGTTGCAAGGGAAAAGAAACAGGTAGGGAATAGTCAGTTACATTCCCCTTGTACTCAGTAAATCTGCTCTTTACATGAGGTGAACACAGAGTGGCTACCTGTGGAGAGTTTTTAAAACCTTTTACCAGTAGCTGTCTGCTTAGGAACAGAAGGAAAAGCAGCTTCTTGTAGGACTCAGCTTTCAGCTTAAGTTTTTCCTTTTGGCAGAGTGAACTGGGGGTCCCAAGTCTTTATTGTCCTTTCACAGTCCTTCCATCCGTGGAGCCTGAATTCCGGAGAGGGGTGACAAGGCTGATGATGAATGCCGTAGAGAATGACAGGGAAGGAAAGGAAAACACCGAGTATTGGGATTAAATGTGGTGCAATTTTAGACAGGGAGGTGAGGGAGACCTCACCAAGAAAGTGAAGTCTGAGCAGAGAGGGCATGGGCAGTGGCCTTAGCTGAGGAAACAGCATCTCTGGCCAAGGGGCAGGAATGGCTAAGGCAGGTCTCTGCAGAGACAACAGCTTAGGGGGTGGAACCCCTCTGCCAAGCACGCCTCTAGGTGCTACAGGGATTTGACTTTAGACATGTTCAGTGAATATAGCTGCAGAGAAACAAATCCAAAAATTTTGAATTTTCTTCTTAAACAGAGTAGGCAAAACGGTTCCTATCATCCCGTGAAGCCTCCAGACCCCGCTCCTACCACATCTTCAAGGGATCCTCTCTGCAGGGTTCTTGTTTCCTGGTGACACCTCTTGTTTCCTCCCTTAGGCCACGTAGTGCTGGGCCGCAGTCCTCCACTTCCTGTGTCTTCCGGAAGTTGTCAGGAGCCATGTTCCGGTTGTACGTGTTGGTAATAGGAGTTTCTGCCTTCACCCTTCAGCCTGCGGCGCACACAGGTAAGAAGTAAAGCCTTCAGATGCAAAAAGACTTGCCTGCAGCTTCCCTGGGGAAAGCTGTTATCTGGTGAAGTTTTTTGTCAGAACTGCGGCTTCTCTGGGGAAAGCTGTTATCTAGCGAAGTTTTTTTTGTCAGAAAGCAAAGTGTGGGCCGAGCTCGGTGGCGCCCGGCTGTAATCTTAGTCCTTGAGAGCCCTAGGCGGGTGGATTGCTTGAGCCCAGGAGTTTGAGACCAGTCTGGGCAATACAGAGACCCACGTCTCCACATAAAAACAAAACAAAAAAAAAAAAACAGGCGGGGTGCGGTGGCTCACGCCTGTAATCCCAGCACTTTGGGAGGCCGAGGCAGGCGGGTCGCGAGGTCAGGATATCGAGACCATCCTCGTAAACACGGTGAAACCTCGTCTCTAGTAAAAAATACAAGAAAATTAGCCGGGCGTCCCAGCTTCTCGGGGGGCTGAGGCAGGAGAATGGCGTGAACCCGGGAAGCGGCAGAGCTTGCAGTGAGCGGAGATCGCGCCATTGCACTCCAGCCTGGGCGACAGAGCGAGACGCCGTCTCAAAAAAAAAAAAAAAAAAGAAAAGAAAAAAAAAAGAAAATTACTTGGGCGTGGTGGTGCGTTCCTGTAGTCCCGGCTACTCCGGAGGCTGAGGCGACAGGAGTGCTTGAGCCCAGGGAGGTTGAGGCTGCAGTGAGTGGAGACTGCATCACTCCACTCCAGCAGGGCAACAGAGTGAGACCCTGTCTCAAACAATAGTAATAATAAATAAAATAAAAAAGGAAAAATTAAAAAAAAAGAAAAAAGAAAAGCACAGTGCGAATGTGCTTGTCAAAGAGCAAACTGAAGAAGTGAAGTGTTTGCCCTTAACAAAGTTGCCTTTGGAGTTTAACCACACAATACGCCAGAACTAAGCTTTTACCGTCTGAACTCAGCTCAGATCTACTTTTAATGATGAGAAGTCAGCAAGTGAAAAATATGGCCATAGTTTTTAATCTTTAATTTTTTGTCACCATAGAAACCTGATTTAACTTTCTTCACAAATGTAAGTTGGAACGGATGGTAGCACTGAACTTGTTATTTGGAAATTTTGAAAGCATAATAATGGGGTAGGGAGGGAGTTTGATAGTACCCCAGGGTGTAGGTCATTTTGTTAGGGACAAATGACATCTTCCTCTAATGTGCTCCAGGTCTCCCTGCCAGAATCAGGATCTGTCCTGGGTCCGGGGAGGTTTTACGGTCTGAGCAAGTTTTGGACCCAAAGCCTGACCATGGGCTCTCTGTCCTTCAGGGGCTGCCAGAAGCTGCCGGTTTCGTGGGAGGCATTACAAGCGGGAGTTCAGGCTGGAAGGGGAGCCTGTGGCCCTGAGGTGCCCCCAGGTGCCCTACCGGTTGTGGGCCTCTGTCAGCCCCCACATCAACCTGACATGGCATAAAAATGACTCTGCTAGGATGGTCCCAGGAGAAGAGACACGGATGTGGGCCCAGGATGGTGTTCTGTGGCTTCTGCCAGCATTGCAGGAGGACTCTGGCACCTACGTCTGCACTACTAGGTAAGCCTCTCTGTGCAGTGCTGGGGAGGGGATCCTGGCAGGATGGAGGCTTGTGAGGGTCTTCAGTCATGATCTGGATCTCAGAATCCAGTGTACAAAATACAAATCCAGTGAATCCACATTGCATCCCCCTTGCTGTTCCTGACATACCTCCACAACCCTACAGGCTCATTCTCTCTCCGTTTAGTCTTTGCTCAAATGCCACCTCTTTGGAGACAACGTCCCTAGCCATTTTAGCTGACCCTTCCCTCTGTCACTCTCTCCTTACCCTGCTGTAGTTTCCTTGGGATAGAATTCTCCCATCTGACACATTTGTGTGTGTTACCGTATTTAATGTTCATCTACCCCATTAGAATGCAAACTCTGTGAGGGCAGGGACTTGGTCTATGTTGTTCACTGTTGAAGCTCATGGTAAGGAACCAAGAAATAGACATAGAATAGGATTTTACTCTGAATAGGATTTTAGAGCTGGGTAAGACCTTAGGATTAAATTAGTCCAACTGCTCGTTGTAAGGATGAGGGAACCAAGCTGGCTTGGAAAGTTCCCCAGGTGGTATGTGGTAGAGCTGACTCTGGAGCCCAAGTCTCCTGACCCTGGGTCCAGTCCTCCTCCCTCTTTGCCCTGTTGCTTTCTTCCCCTTTAACTGTAGAAAAATACACATAACAAAAAATTTATCATCTTAAACATTTTTTAGTGTACAGATCAGGGGACCATCACCACTATCCATCTCTAGGACTTTTTCATCCTCACAAACTGAAACTCTGAACCCATTAAACAATAACTCCCCTTTCCCTGTCTCTCCAGCCTCAGGCAACCACCATTCTGCTCTCTGACTCTGTGATTTTGACTACTCTAGGTACCTCGTTTAAATCCTTTAAGTGGAATCAGTCTTTCTGTGACTGAATTGTTTCACTTAGCATAATGTTTTCAAGGTTCGTTCATATTGTAGCATGAGTCAGAGTTTCCTTCCTTTATGAGGTGGAATATTATTATTCCGTTTTATGTATGTACCACATTTTGTTATCTATTTATCCATCCAGGGACACTTGGCTTGCTTCCTCCTTTCAGCTATTGTGAATCCAACAAGAACATGGATGTGAAGATATCTGTTCGAATCTCTGCTTTCAGTTCTTCTGGGTATAGACCCCAAAGAGGAACTACTGGATCATCTGTTAATTCTATATTTAATTTTGAGGAACTACCATACTGTTTTCCATAGTGGCTGTACCATTTTTCATTCCCACCAACAGTGCCCAAACTCAATTTCTCTACGTACTCACCAACACGTGTTATTTTCTGTTATTTTTGATAATAATCATCCTAATGGATATGAAGGGGTCTCTCATTGTGGCTTTGATTTCCATCTTCCTAATGATTAGTGATGCTGAGCATCTTTTTATGTGCTTATTAACCATCTGTGCATCTTCTCTGGAGATGTCTACTCAAGTCCTTTGCCCACTTTAAAAACTGAATTTTGCTGTTGTTGTTGAGTTGTAGGAGTTCTTTACATTTCCTGGTTATTAACCCCTTGCCTTATAAGACATATATTTAGAAATATTTTCTCCTGTTGTCTAGGTTGCATGTTCACTCTGTTCATCGTGTCATTTGTTACACAAAAGGTTTTAATTTTGATCAAGTTCAGTTTATTTTTTTTCTTTTATTGCCTGTTCTTTTAGTGTTAAGAAATCATTGCCCAATCCAATGTCATGAAGATTTTCTCCTTTGTTTTCTTCTAATAATTTTATAGTTTTAGATCTTAAGGGTTTTTTTTTTGTCAGTTGTTGTTGTTTTTTTGAGACGGATTCTCGCTCTGTCGCCCAGGCTGGAGTGCAGTGGCGTGATCTTGGCTCACTGCAAGCTCTGTCTCCTGGGTTCACGCCGTTCTCCTGCTTCAGCCTCCCGCATAGCTGGGACTACAGGTGCCCACCACCACGCCTGGCTAATTTTTTGTATTTTTAGTAGAGATAGAGGTTCACCGTGTTAGCCAGGATGGTCTCGATCTCCTGACCTCGTGATCCGCCCGCCTTGACCTCCCAAAGTGCTGGGATTACAGGCGCGAGCCACCACGCCTGGCCGTGTTTTGTTTTTTGATCCATTTTGAGTTAATTTTTGTATATGGTGTTAGGTAAGGGTCCAGTTTCATTGTTTTGCATGTGGATATCCAGTTTCTCCAGTACTATTTGCTGAAAAGACTGTCCTTTCCCCATTGAATGGTCTTGACATGTCCTACTGCTTCTTGATGGTTGAAGTTTTAGGCCTAGTGTTGGTGATCTTAAAAAGTTTCTTGGCTTTGTTCTTCTGAACTAAGACAACCCTCGGCTTGATTGGGAACTAGTGTTTTGGCCTCTCTCTTCAGCTGCTGCTTCTGTTCCTCCAAAGGCTCTGCTTGCTCCTTCCACCAGCTGGCTTCAGAGTCTCCAGATTTCATGAACTCATTTGACTTAAGAAGAACTGTATCCAGGAATATGTATATTTAGAAAAAGAACCAGAGAAGTGACGTTCTTAGCACAAAGGAATTACTGGTGAATGGAAAAAATTTCAGGTCACATCAGCCTCAGTCCTAGGCTGGGTGTGTGTGTGGCAGGGGATGTGGGCTGTGGGAGGAGATATGAGGTGGAGGGTGCCCTCTATGTGTGTGTGTGCGCATGTGTGTGCGTGTGTGAAATTGAGAATCTTTTCAAATCAAGCCCAGCTTGACACTACCATCCATATGCTTAGCCCCAACTATAAGCAATTGAACCTTGCCTAAAAAACAGGCAAATCATCTCCTATTCTTATGCTAGGAAAATGTGGATGTCTGGTTTTGCAATAGTTATAAATGCATGTTTCTTCTTTCTTTTTCACAGTAAAATTATAATTTTCTCTAATGAGCACTACTAGGAAAACTTCACAGTGTAGTAAGAAAACATGAAACCTGAAGTCAGAAAGACAGATGGGAATCTTAGCTCTCTCACTTCCTATCTGGTGGGACCTTGGGCTTATCACTTGACTTTTATGGGTGTTAGTTTTCTCCCCTGTAAAGAAGTTTGTTGAGAGGGTTATGTGAGATCACAGCATGTGAAGGAGGTAGCGTGGGACGTGCCATGGAAGGTGGTCAATATATACATAAGAATTCCCTGTCCTTCCCAAAAGGCAATCCTCATGACTACTGAAAGTGAGACTGTGCAAAAATCAGGGAGATGTGAGCTGAGTCGTGTTTGTCCTAAAGTTTGTTTTTACGATCAATTTTGTAGGAAAAAAAAGAGCAGAGATTGAGGGGTCAGGGGAAATCCCAGTATGTGTCCAACTTTCTTTGCATCATGGGAAGGTTTACCTGGCTGACCTCTAATACTCTTTGTCAACTGTAAGACTGGGGTTCTAATCGAGTGAGAATCACCAGCAGTTGCCATAATACTCTTTAGCATTGATAGTCACGAGGCAAGAGACTGCCCTGTTTCCATGATTGTTTAAGATCTTGTGAACTAGAACCCACATGGTGAGTCAGAGTAGGCAAGAATGCAAGCCATCAGAGAGGTCAGGATTTGAGCAGTTGCTGCCTGGGCCTCCTTGCTTGGTGTTCTGCAAATAAACACCTTACTTTGTATCACAGCAAAAAAAAAAAAAAAAAAAAAAGGAAGGAAGGAAGGAAGAAAGGAAGGAAGGAAGGAAGAAAGAGAAGGAAAAGAAAAAGAAAGAGTAGGCAGACTCTTTTACAGTATGCTGTTGTAACAAACAGCTCCCAAATCTCAGTGGCTTAAAATAACAACGGCTTATTTAACAGGTCTACTGTGGGTTTGCACACACTCAGGGACTCAGGCTGAAGGAGCAGTCACAGTTACTATTTCAAATGTTGTTGTTTGGTTGCTAGAGCAGAAGGAAGCCTGCTTTGGAGGGTCTCTCATGGCCGTTACAACTTTCATGTAGAAGGGTCACACATACAACTCGTGAGCTGGGAAGAGCCATATAACTGCACCCACCTATAGTGGGGATGAGGACATGTGGTACCCCATGTGCTCAGAATGGGGAGAACTGGGTCTCTTTGGTGAGCAACACTACTAATGACTGTCATACTTTTGCCATGGGGGTGCCACACTACATGGGGAGTGCAAGTGGTGATCAAATTGCCCCCCACCCTTCTCTTTCTTTTGAGTTATTTTCATGAAGTTTCTTGCTCAAGGGGAATTACCAGATCAATAATGTGAACAGCGTTGTGACTTTCAATATGTCTACTAAGCTTGGTTTCTGAAGATAGTGCTCTGATTTATGGGTTTTCCCAGAGCCTTGCTGGGCTTCCCATTTTGGTTTGACCTCTCTGTGGCTGTATAGCCCACTTAATTTCTGTACACCTAATTTTTTCATATAAAAATGATGTAATAGTAATTCCTACTTCATGGGGGCTGGACTATAAATGAAATAACATGTGCAAAGTTCACAGCACAGGGCCTGGCCTACATCTACTCCCTGTAGGCTACCTGCTGTGTGACTGTTATTCAAGTAGGCCCTGGTCTTTAGATTTGTCCTCAGCTGCCTTTATTCAACATGCAGTGAGATTATGCATTTTTCAAGGTGAGAGTTAACATTCTGTATTTCTTTATGCATAAAATATAATATTTGTTCATCTATTTTCCTTTTTTAAGCTAAATATAATACACATATTGGCCTCATATATTTAAATTAATTCTTTTTACTTTCAAGTGGTAAGCTTTTAACACATTTCTTTCACTTTTTGTTTTTTTTTTTTACATTTTGTTACTTGTTTGGATATGGATGGTTTAGATTTTGCTGTGCAACTAATTTTTACCCCTATATGTAAGACATCCTCATTTTCTATGTCAAAGTCTCATGTGTCTTAGGTAGCCAGAAATTTAGCTGAGATAATTATATTTGTATATTTTCTACTTAAAAGTAGTTTTAATTACTGTTTTCTGTCCTCTATCCATTTTCCCCAAGTTTCCAGAAAGGTTTTTCCTCTCCCCATTTTCCAGCTCTAAGGTCTTGATAGAATTATGGCATTAAAATAATGATTAGGCTAGTAAAATAATAATAATGATAAGAATAATAAAGCAAACTTACCAAGTTAATTTCCCCATGCAGTATTACAAAAATCTTTTATGGGTCTTATTAAGTTTCCAGCAGTTTTCTAAAACTAGACTTCAGTTGATAAATCATTCCCCCAAGGAGCAAAAGAAATATTCCTTTTTACGGAAACAGCAGTTCTTAGGAAACAATTTCTCCATGTGGATATGGTTTCCTGGATCATGAAGTTGGAGTATGCGGGGACTGGGCTCAAGGAGCTCCAGAACCTGGAAGGCATAAGCCCTTTTGAAGGGGACTTGGGGATTTCTTGATGAACCTTGGTGGCATTAGAATTGGGCTTGTAGACAGACCTTTGTGAAAAACACAGAACATGTTTTTTTCTGTACAATTATGTTATGACACTTTTTGCCCCCCAAGGGTTCAAAAAGATCAAGGACGGAAGTATTGCAATATAGATTTTCCTCGACTTACAATGGCGTAAATATCAATAAACCCATTGTAAGTTGGAAATAGTGTTGTCAGAAATGTACTTGATGCACTTAACTTACCAAGCATCACAACTTAGCCTAGCCTTCCTTAAATGGGCTGAGAACGCTTACATTAGCCTACTGCTGGGCAAAGTCATCTAACACAAAACCTATTTTGTAATAAAGTGTTGAATATCTCATGTGATTTATTGAATACTGTACTGAAATAGGGTTTCTATTGAATGCTTAATGTGTTGCAGCATTGTAAAGTCAAAAAATCCTAAGTTGAACCATCTTACATCAGGAAACAATCTGTACTAATCTGGAAAATGCAGATGCAGATTTTAATAGAATTGGGGAAATGATGCCTAATTTCATTTAGTTTACTTTTATTTTGCCTTCCTATTTATCTCTTTTTCTCCTTTTAAATCAGAAATGCCTCTTACTGTGACAAAGTGTCCATTGAGCTCAGAGTTTTTGAGAATACAGATGCTTCCCTGCCGTTCATCTCATACCCACAAATTTTAACCTTGTCAACCTCTGGGGTATTAGTGTGCCCTGACCTGAGTGAATTCACCCGTGACAAAACTGACGTGAAGATTCAATGGTACAAGGTACAGCTTTAAAAAATACCATTTTACTAAAATGTGTTTTCTTTTTTTATTAACCATATAGGAAAGACATAAAATATCTATTTTCTGAAGACAGTGCACACACACAAACACACACATGGTTTGCCATTCATATCTGTGAGTTCCACATCCTGGGAGTCAACCAACCTCGGATTGAAAGTATAAACAAATCAACAAATAAAATAACAATACAATACAAATAATACAAATAAGAAACCAATACAGTGCATCAACTACAGTCACGTGCTGCATGACAATGTTTCAGTCAACAATGGGCTGCATGTACAATGGTGGTCTTGTGAGATTACAATGGAGCTGAAAAATTTCTATTGCCTAGTGACGTCATAGCTATCTCAACATCATAGTGCAAAACATGGCCCTTTCTATGTTTAGGCATGTTTATATATACAAAAACTGACCACTGTGCTCCAATTGCCTACAATATTCAGGACAGTAACATGCTGTGCAGGTTTGTCACCCAGGAGCAACAGGCTGAATCTTGTCACCTAGGTGTGTAGGAGGCTCTACCCTCTAGGCCTGTGCGAGTACTCCCTATGACGTTCACACAACAAAGAAATCACTTAACTTGTTTCTCAGAATTATCCCCATTGTTAAGCGACACATGACTGTATTTATATATGGCATTTATATTGTATTAGTAATCTACTAGTAATCTAGAGATGACTTAAAGTATGGGAGGATGTCCGTAGGTTATATGCACAGACGACACCATTTTATATAAACCACTTAAGCATCTGCGTTTTGGCACCTGTGGGGGATGTTTCCTGAAATTGATCCCCCAAAGAAACTGAAGGATGACTGTATTTTAAAGAATTTAAAAGGGCCATAATTAATATGTTTTATTAGTCCTTATATGGGTTGGGTAAAGGTGCTTGAAATAGTGATTTGTGAAGACAGAGTACATAACAGCTGAAGGAAATAACTTTTTACTGTAATTTGTCTATAAAAATGTAGAAAAAAGGTTACATAATAATTTTGTAGACATATTAAAGGAGTTTTTTAAAAAAGCACATGATGGCTGGGCACGGTGGCTCACACCTGTAATCCCAGCATTTTGGCAGGCTGAGGCAGGTAGATCACCTGAGGTCAGGAGTTCGAGACCAGGCTGGCCAACATGTTGAAACCCCATCTCTACTAAAAATACAAAAATTAGCCGGGCGTGGTGGTGGGTGCCAGTAATCCTGGCGACTTGGGAGGCTGAGGCAGGAGAATCGCTTGAACCCTGGAGGTGGAGGTTGCAGTGAGCCAAGATTGTGCCATTGCACTCCAGCCTGGGACACAGAGCGAGATTCCAACTCAAAAAAAAAAAAAAAAAAAAGCACATGATAACAAACTTTTTTGTTAAGGGAGTAAATATGGACACAATTTGCTCCCTTGTCTGGTTGAATAGATGTTATTTGATGTGCTCATTGCTCCTAGTGAGAACATCAGATCTTGCCATCAGCTATTGCTTATGTAGACCAGGGGTTGGAAAACTATGGCTAGGCCCTGGAATCAAGTTGTCTCCTGGATTTGAATGGCTCACAAGCCAAGGATAGTTATCGCTTTTTTAAATGTTGGAAAAAAAGGAAAAGAAGGATATTTTATGACGTGAAAACCACATAAAATTTAAATTTCAGGGTCATTAAATTAAGTCTCACTGGACACAGCCACATCCTCTTATCTAGGTACTGTCTGTAGCTACTTTTGCACGGCTTAGCTGTGATGGAGACCCTGCAGACTCCAAGGTCCAAAATACTTCCCATCTGGCCCTTTCCTGAAAATGCTGGTCAACTCCTGATAGAGACCCTAGATTGATACTGATAAGTACAGTTATTGGCTTAACCATTAATGGGAATTACGGCTTAGCTGTGATGGAGACCCTGCAGACTCCAAGGTCCAAAATACTTCCTATCTGGCCCTTTCCTGAAAACGTTGGTCAACTCCTGATAGAGACCCTAGATTGATACTGAAAAGTACAGTTTTTGGCTTAACCATTAATGGGAATTAACTCTTTAATCGACAACAGGTTAAGTGGTTGACTGGTATTGTAACTACAGGATCTCTATATAGGATATTGATTTAATATTAGAAACTTTGAAATGATTTTCTCAAAGTAGAGAAAAGTAGCCAGCATCTATGAATAAGCTGGCTGAGCTCTAGCATGCATTCTCTCTCTTTTTAATAGAGATAGGGTCTCACCATGTTGGCCAGGCTGGTCTCGAACTCCTGCGTTCAAGTAGTCCTCCCACCTCGGCTTCCCAAAGTGCTGAGATTATAGGTGCGAGCCATCAAGCCCAGCCTAGAATGCATTCTCTTTTGGTTTGGAAAAAGCATAAAGAGGACAAATGAAAGGTTTAACCGGGAGAGGAAAGAGCACAGGCTCTGGCGTCAATGGGTCTGGGTTTGAAACTCTGTTCCTTTTCTGATCTGTTGTGCAGCTTTGGCAGAGTGACTCCACCTCTCGTACCTGTTTCCTCTGTAAAGTGGCAATTAATAACTTTCACCACCTGGGATTGTTTCAAAGATTAAATGGAATAATGTGTATGAAGCACCCAGTGCAGTGCTTGACATATAAATGGTGCTCAATAAATGTGCATGGACAAAGATGTTATGGTGATGCTTAGTAATCTTTTTTCACTTCATAATAATCTACATATTACTGAGCATGTATTATATCCAAGCCTGTTCTAAACTCCCTTACATGCAACCCAGTGAATTAGGAACAGTAAATATCCCCCTTTTTTACAGATAAGGACCCATAAGGATGTTCTCAAGATCATACAGCCAGTAGTAGATGGTGAAGTCAAAACTCAAACCCAGGAGGCCAATTCCCATACACCACTGGAACGACTGTGGTGCTGGGTCCTATTTGGCATTTTTCATATTGGACTACTCATACTTAGATCAATGAAATATCTCCTTTTAATTAAATATGTTTTAAAGTCGTACTCCACGAGCCATGTGACAATTTCCATTTTATCTGTGTTCTCATTCAGAGTAGGACTCTGAAGTGACACAAGGTTATATTTGACTGTTGCAAACTTTGACTAAGCATGATTTTGAAAGCGATGTCCCTGAGAACATTGTGTGCTCATTAGGGTGTTTTTAGAAATTCCGTTCAGCTCTTTCTGTTTCCTGGAGGCCTTGATCTTGAGGATTTTGTTCTACAGAGACCCCAGAGAACCTTGTGTCCATATAAAAAGTGTGGATTCGTTTCCCCTATTTAGTTTTTCTTATAACAGAATTTTTTCTGTTGCTGACTCACAAAATTGAAATGCTTTTTAAAGTAATTACTGCAACGTCATCTCTTCTGAGCATTGTTGGTCAGCTTATCGTGACTATTTTTAGTGCTCTTCTGAGATACTTCCTAAGGCCTGAAGGTAGCAGTCAGGACATAAACATATTTGTATTTTAGATGACTTACTTTGTCAAAGAAGAGTTAGTCTCTTTTTTCTCCCATTGGGCCTAGACAGATACGCTCTAACTATTGTAGTTAACCAAATCTAGCAATTTTATTGGTTTTATATGTTAGCAAATTCCCTCCCCTAATAATACAGTCAAAAGGAGGCCCAAAGTACCAAATTGGCAAAGTAAATACCAGGGCAATTCTTGGATTGCAAACCCAACATTGGTTGATAATGATGATGCAATTCATAGCCTTTGAGATGTATATTGGTATAATGTCAACTTAAAAAAACATTTTCCCTTAAGGATTCTCTTCTTTTGGATAAAGACAATGAGAAATTTCTAAGTGTGAGGGGGACCACTCATTTACTGGTACATGATGTGGCCCTGGAAGATGCGGGCTATTACCGCTGTGTCCTGACGTTTGCCCATGAAGGCCAGCAATACAACATCACTAGGAGTATTGAGCTACGCATCAAGAGTAAGTACTTGCCATTGAGGCATCCATCTATCCTGGTTCAATAACAAGCATGCAGAGAACAAATGAGGGTGCACGTACAATTCCTTGCAGGTCTTTGAAATGAAGGATAAGGGAAAACAGATCCATCAAGTCTCCTGAAGCATCAGATTAATAAGACGTGTGTGATACTTTGAAAGGTATAAATCAGGGTGTTGATCTGAGGAAAGGTGAATGAATTGGGCAGTTCACAGGGTTGCAAGATGGAGGCTAAAACACACCACTCAAGAGAGTCAAGCAGTGGCTTCCTTGGAAGGTCTCCTTGGAAAGTGTCCTGTGAATCTTGGCACCTATAGGGCTAGAGGTCACCACATGCCATAACTTTATGTATAATTTTAGGATACTTAGATTTTATTGGGTATTCTAACCAGAGGGCCATGCCTTGAATATCCAGTGGAAATCGCTTTTTATTTGTCTTCCCTAAGGTGGATCTAGCTGCCCTTAATAGTGATATTTCAAATAGTCAGAGCTGCCATTGATTAAAATGAGTTTCATTTGAAAATGGTGTTTTGAGCAGTATTGGCTATTATTTCACATTTGTTCAACATTTACACCGTACCAACTGTGTGCTGGACATGGAGCCAGGTGTAACCATGTGTAAATCTTGGACTTTGCCTTGGAGAGTGGGCCACAATTCTTTGTTTTTTATACTGAATAATGAACACAACTGGGGTCTTTTGAGGGGATTTCAGAGAGCTTTGGAGACACACCAAGTTTAAATAATTGGTCTGTGAGGGGAAAAGATATCTTTCTCACAGAGAATCCAGAGATTCAGTTTCACCGCGTTCTTCCACGGACTGAAGTGTCCTGGTTGTGTTTGTTTAACAGTCCTGTAAGGATTCGTTCGTATCAGCTCCTTGTTCCTGGACAAGCCAGTGACTGAGGCCTCCCCAGCGTTTCCTTGGACCGGCACGGTCCTGTCTCTGCGATACTGCGCAGGAACACTAGGGGGCAGCCGCCCTACATGCTTTCTGTGTTGTGATCCTCAGTGGCTCTCAAGGGGTGGCCAGCAGGGCCGCACCACCTGGGTACTCAACAGACATGCAAATCTCGGGTTCCGTGCAGACCTACTGATTGAAACTGGAGTCTGGGGGCTACCATCTGTGTCTCACAAGCCCCCAGGTGATGCTGGGGACCCTCAAGTCTAAGAAGCACTGAGATCCTGGAGGCTTCTTTCTCTCCCTGGATGCCCCAGCTCCACAGGGCAGCGTGAGACTCTGAGGGGAGGAAAAGGCATCTGGCCGTGGTCGAGAAGCCGTCTGCCCCTCGGGCTGTCCTGCCATGCTGTCTAATGTGTACTCATGTCAGGATTTCAAATGCTGTTTAGTGAAAGTGAGGATGATGAGACCCGTCGTGGAGACAGCTCACAGCCCTCACCCCCCAGGTGTCCGTTTTGCTTATTTTTGAGGCGGAGTTTCGCTCTGTCACTCAGGCTGGAGTGCAGTGGCATGATCATGGCTCACTTCAACCTCTACCTCCCAGGTTCAAGCGATTCTCCTGCCTCAGCCTCCTGAGTAGCTGGGATGACAGGCGTGTGCCACCACGCCCGGCTAATTTTCGTATTTTTAGTAGAGACGAGGTTTCACCATGTTGGTCAGGCTGGTCTCGTACTCCTGACCTCGTGATCCACCCTCCTCGGCCTCCCAAAGTGCTAGGATTACAGGCGTGAGCCTCCGCGCCCGGCTGCCTGGTTTCTTTACATTGGCTCTAATCCCTTGGAGATCCACTTCTGCCTCGCTAAAGAGTTTATCTCTTCAATTAGCAAGACTTCTGTGGCCGAGGTCAGGTTACACACTAGTCATCCAAATAGGTGGTTCTTGAGCCCTGTGCCTTTTCTAGAAAACTGAATCTTGAGTATTTTGTGGCAGGCACTTTGGAGAGGTGGAGAAGATATTTTAGGTCAGATCGAGTTTCGGGGAAATCCTATCTCGTGGACCTTGTAAACATGACTCTTAAGATTGTGTTCAGGAAGTCTGGGAGGGAAATGGTTAATTGTTTATCATAGAGCAAGGACCAAAGACCTCCTGTCAGCGGAATGTGTGTTTAGCTGTGGCCTCTTCCAGTAATCTCTCTGCTGGGAAGTCATTGGCCAGGGATGCTCGATTTTGTAGAGAGCCTGTTTCCTTTGCCAGACAAAGGCTGACTCTCATAATGACTGACCGTACTGGAAAGGGTAACTTAGTTGATTAGCCAAACAATGACTTGAACCACAGCATCAGATGAAGCCTTTCCTAATGGAATCTCTTTTCCTTACATCTCTCTCAGAAAAAAAAGAGGAGACCATTCCTGTGATCATTTCCCCCCTCAAGACCATATCGGCTTCTCTGGGTAAGGCCCGCGAGGACCATTCCATGCACCTGTGGGGTGCAGGGGGCTTGGAACCCTCGTGTCTGCTGACCATATCTGGGTGCAATGTGCCTGGGTGGAGACCTGAGAACTCTAGTATGTGAGGCTGGAATAACAAATGTGAGGGAATATTTCCCTTTGGCCAGTTTCATTAGAAATGGCATAATCTGAAAACAGGTATACTTTGCTTCATGCAAAGCCCACCTGTAAAAATATGAATGTGAAAATCTGAATGTTCTGGCAGCAGTTATCAACTGCATGAGAAGATGAACAGCACGAACCCCAGGCAGAGCCAGCACCCTCAGTGTATTTAAAATAATTCACATCACCAAAACTTGGCTGGCGCTCTGCCTCTCTCTAAGACTCCATTTGTAAAGTGGGTTCAGCTGTGGTCAGTTTCTTGTTGCCAGAAGAGCTGGCAGGCTGCTTGAATGGTGCTATGAAAATGACCAGTGGGGCTTTCTGCTTTTCACCCCATGTGTGCAGTCCATCCTGGCCAGCACAGGTCCACACTAGTGGCCAGTGAGGGTACGTAAGTGTACTGTACTAACAACCTACTGATGCTAGTGGTGGGGAGGAATTGATGTTTATTGAGCATCTACTATGTTCAGTGGGATCCCATTCAATCTCAACATAGATCCTGTAGGTTTTATTTCCTCAATTTTCCAAAAGGAAAAAGCCACCCAGGGCATCACAGTGGCTCAGTGGAGGCCAAAGGGCCACCCTCAGAGTCAGGCAGGAGTTCAGATTCACGTCTGTGTACCTATAAAGCCTGTACCCTTTTATGAGTTTGTTTCTGGGTAACGTTTCTGTAGGTCTGATACTCATTTATGAAACCCTGGCTGCAGAGTCTTTTAAAAAACAATTTATTTGCTTTTTCCTTTTGTTTAGTGTTGGTTTAAATTTTAAATTTGAATTGGAGGCCATAGAGGAGGCGGGCTTTTGTGCAGTTGCTGGGACTGCTGGCTGGCACTTGGGTTGCCGCTGCCACAGAGCAGTCCCCATGGCTGCAGCTCTAGGAACAACCACCTGGAAATCTGGGGCAGTGGGCACACTGGGTGATACCTACTGGAGCCCCAGTGTTCTGGCTCCCTGGGGCTTCCCAGCCAAGTTCCCAGGCCCAGTTCCCAATCAGTTGCTTTGAACGCACTGGAATGGGTGGTGGGGCCACGTGACACTGATTAGTAGGTTGTTATGGCTGAGGAAGATCTTTTAAGGTCATAGGATGGAGAAGGGCTGGCATTCTCAAGCCATGGTGGGGCCAGGTGCATTAAAAGACACACCACAGGGAGGCATATCACCCACAAGGAAAAAACAAGTGAGAAGGATTTCTTCTTCTTTTCCTTCTACTCTTCTTTGGTGAATGAAAAAGAAAAATAATTTCCTATGATTGAGGCAGGGGGGCCTACTACATCACCCTGCACAACTGCAGAGGGCGCCATCTATAGAAAATAGAGTGTTTTTAAGAAGGGTTGATCCCCAGTCAGAGTCATCTGGGAATGGAGGGTTCCCAGGAGAAACATTAGAGCCAAGACCAGCCTCGGGCAAAGAGAAAGAATCCACACATTGATCTGGATTGTCTGAGGTAACTGAAGTGAGTGGCGGAGGAAGTTGGCTTGAATTTAGCATGCCCCCTGGGAGCGCAGGGGCCCTGGCGAAGCCATTTAACTTCAGGTGCCTCTTGGTTTTTGCCTGCCATGAAGACCAGTTGTAGGAACCAGAGGCACTTTGTGAACAGTGAAGCTCTGTGTGAACAGAATCATTTGAGAAAACTAAATTTTCCACTAAGGAAAGAATTGGCTGGTGAGGGGTGTTTGAGAAGCCGAGGAGAGACTCAGGGCTCAGATTTACTGATGGATGAGACGTGCTGGTTCTGCTGTTGACATGCTGTGCCTTGCTGTCCACAGGGTCAAGACTGACAATCCCCTGTAAGGTGTTTCTGGGAACCGGCACGCCCTTAACCACCATGCTGTGGTGGACGGCCAATGACACCCACATTGAGAGCGCCTACCCCGGAGGCCGCGTGACCGAGGGGCCACGCCAGTAAGTGGGCCAGGGTCTTCTGTCGAGACCTCTGTGGGTTTCACTCTTCCTTTTGGAGACAGTTATCACTATGACCCACATACCACTTTAAAAGTAACTTTTTGTGATTCCAAATTGTTGGATGTTTAGAATTTAAAAAATTGAGTTTTGCTAAAAATCATCTTGAGAATCAAACCTTCTCTGTAAATACTTAAAAGTCGAGTTGTAGTTGACATGCTGGTATTGATGTTGCATTTTGTAGCTGTTTAATTAAACATTGATCCTTTTATTTTTACAAGTTAAAAAAGTATTTTGGAGTTAATACCTTTCCATTTTCCACTCTGCAACCTGACTGTCAAACATTTTCATAAACCCTTAAAAAGACCCCAAGACGCAGCCACAGGATCTGTAGTGCCTCTTCTGATTCTCAGGGGGCTGTGGGCTGCCACACTCTCTGAGGAAGGTTGATAATAAAAGGAAGAAAGAATTCAGGTCTCACGAGCAGTCATCTCTAGAAAATGTTTTCTCACTCTGAGACTAGAACAATCAGACCTTTTGTAAATGGGAACTCGTTGCCTATGAGGGAGACCATTCAACGTTCCAAATTGTAAGGTATTTTTAAAATCACAGTTTTGATACTTTGAATTAGCCTGAGCTTTTGCTTGCCAAATGGTCGTGTTGTGTTTTTTGAAAAAGACTTATCACAAAAGATCTTTCTGGATGTAATTTAGTGGATAAAAGCTATGTGTGGTTAGCACAATCATGTGCTTGCAAGTTCTCATTGCGAAAGACCTGGCCACAACTAAATGCCCATCTCAGCTTACTCATACGATCCATTTGCTTAAAGGAACCTATATTCCCCTACAAATAAAAGAAAATATTCCTAGTAGATCCACTCATCCATGTTTTTATTCATACTAACAGATAGTAGTGAGGTGTCTACAAATTTCTCTAACACTATAAATGGCAGCTCTCCTGGCCTGAGCCATTCCCCTGGGCTGTCTGCAGGTTTCCAGAGTGAGAGTCAGCAGTAGAGATGAGAAGAGATGGCACCATTGAGGGCTGGAGTCCTGGAAACTCCCTGCCCTTCAATATGCAAGTGATTTAATGGTGAGGGACTCAAGTTTCCTCAAAGTAGACGTTTCTGTTCCCACGACTGTGTTTTTTTTTTTTGTTGTTGTTGTTGTTGTTCATTCAGGGACTTAGAAGATGAACTTCCCCATTATCTAACCCTGTAGTGTAACAACTGCTTGATACCAGTGACCATCAACTTCAGTGACGCTCAGGCCTTCAGGAACAGGCTTAGAAACTGTCCCAAATGAATAACAAGTATGGTGGCAAGAGCTCCTAATTTATGCAACTTGAAAACAATAAAAGCGCAATGGGTGCTTCTAATGGAGAGTGTTTAGATGCCTACATTGTGAAAGACAAGCTTGCCTTTGATACAACATATTTAAGTGAATGTTTTCTAACTCAGGGAATATTCAGAAAATAATGAGAACTACATTGAAGTGCCATTGATTTTTGATCCTGTCACAAGAGAGGATTTGAACATGGATTTTAAATGTGTTGTCCGTAATACCCTGGGTTTTCAGACACTGCGCACCACAGTCAAGGAAGGTATGTATGTATTTTGGGGAGCACTACAGGAGAATATAACATGTTGAATGTTCCGTGAATACTAGACAAAGCTACTTGTTCTCCAAATGATTCCATAGAGATTCCCTCGCATTGGCTGCTAGTGGAGAGCTGAAAAGAAACCTCCAATTTTAAAGATTTTGGTAGCGTGGAGGATGAACTTCGGGAGATTATACTCAAATGAAAAATTTAAATAGCAAGCTGATGTTTGAAAAGCAGATGAAATGGTTCTACAGTAAACTTCGAAACACTCTGTCTGCATGTGGCTCTGCCTTGGGTCACTGATCGCCTGTCTTTGCATGGCCTCTAGAGGAGGCTGGATTGTTCTTTATCCTGAAGATGAGAAATTTCATCCTCCAAGAGCTGAGAATTGGGAGCTACCCAGGGTTCAGGGCAGCTTTAGGGTCAAAGTCATTGTATGACCAGAAATAGGTACAAGGCTACAGCCAAATCAACCCAGCGTTCATTTAAGGACATTCAAAAAGAAGAAGAGGAAAACCCACATTATCATTTTTGATTAAACTGATTTCATATCAGTGTTTAATTGTTGAGCAGGAAGGGGAGGTGCCTTTAATGTAGTCTCTGTTGACAGCCTGAAACTAACGGCAGGCAAGCCAAAGTGATTCCCATCTGAAATCTCAGTGATGCCTCTTGGACAATCATACAGCAATAACATAAATACAAATTGCTCCAGGTCTCCATGTTTTGCTGGGGAGGCAGCGACAGACACAGTGTAAACCGGAAAGCTAATGATGTGTTCCAGCCTCAGGGCAGAGAATGGCACCCAACGCAACTTTCCTTCAACTGTGCGCTGTGCACCACCAGCCTTACACTCACCTGAGCCACTGGTTACAAACACAGATCTCTGGACTTACTCCAGATCCACCCTGTCAAATTCTCCTAGGGAGAGGCTGCAGCCTGTGACTCAACAAGCTCTTTTCACAGTGAAGTTTGAGAATGAGGGCACACATGGGAAGGGTGGCGTTTCAGATCATTTCCAGATGAGCAGGCTGGGAGAGAGATGGTGGTTGTACACATTTACCCACAAAAATCAGAATGTTCCCTCTCGGGGTCAGATTAGTGAGCCAAAGGAACCTGTGGTTTGTCTGGCCCTCATGCTGGGAACCTTTAAAATTTTCCATAACATGAGCCTTGTCACTGCATGTGGCTGGCCGTGACTGATCCAGGGAACACAGGCTGAAAGTCTTTCACCAGGACTGAGAGGTGTATTCAAACAGCTGCCCAGAAAATTACAGTGGAACTTACTTCTAATCTTTGTGGGGTTTTAAGATGTGAGAATTCTCTGGAGCAACAGGCTGAGGTCATGTCGATTCCTGGATGACTAAACAGATTGTGGTAAATAATAGCTTAAAAATGCAGGATTCCAGTCTCATCAACAGTGTGTCTGATAACACTCTGTTTTCACATTTGCTTTTTAACTTTTTGTTCAGAGTCTCTTCCTGTATTTTCATAACACAGAGACGCCAAGGAGCAGAACATAAAATATCTGGACCCAAGCAATCATGTTGGCCCCTACAGCTCCATTATTCAAAATTTATTTTCCTTTGCTACTTCCTTTGATCCTCATGACACCCATACTCATTGGAAAAGGTCAGATTGTTCCTGGCTCTGTCACAGTTGGGCGAATGAGACATAAACAGGCAGCATCTTAAACGTACAGTGTCCCACTGTCGGAACAAAGTTAACCCTCAGCACTTGCCCACTTACCCTATGATGTTTCTAACAGATTTTGCCCTATCTCACTTGTTTCTCTAATCCACAGACATCATTCTCAAATATCCTCCATGTTTTTGTGAGGGATGTGCTTTCTGAAAATCAATGCACATTTATCAAGAAAAACACACTCCAATTTCGTTCTTGTCCTGTACACCTGCATTGCCCTGTCTTCTTGTACAGTGAGAGACTGTTCAGCTCCTGATGTGACTCTGTTCTTCCCACAGCCTCCTCCACGTTCTCCTGGGGCATTGTGCTGGCCCCACTTGCACTGGCCTTCTTGGTTTTAGGGGGAATATGGATGCACAGACGGTGCAAACACAGAACTGGAAAAGCCGATGGTCTGACTGTGCTACGGCCTCGTCATCAAGATTTTCAATCCTATCCCAAGTAAAATAAACAGAATGAAATAATTCAAACACAAACTCCATATGTCCTCTCTTATGGAAGTGGCTGTGTCTTTTTGAGGGTCTCTGTTCTTTGCCTCAGTTGTTTACCAAAGGCTCCATATTTATAGTGGCTTTGTAGTAAAGGACTGAAGTCTTATATTCTGTTTTTTGTTTTTTTTTTTCTAAAAATCAGTGACAGGAGTAGATGTGCCTGTGAGTGGGTGTGAGTAGCTGTCTGCTGCTTGTGACCTATTTAACAGAATGAAGTGCTCTGAGGCCTGCATGAGAGTGGAAAACATCTGCATGAGTTTTGACATTCATTCAACAAAAACATATTATGCGTCTATTTTGACTAGACTGTATGGGAGGTGTTGTAGATACAGTGATGGTTAAGACATGGTTTGCCTTTCAGGAAGCTAGTTGTTCATTCTGAGACCAAAAAGGATAAATCAGAAGAATCAGCAAGAATTGGTGAACTTTTTTGAAAGGGCTATCCAAAAAACAGCAATTTACAATACACACATTGGAATGTATTAGTGAACTGAGCATTAGATCCAACTTCGTAACAACATGTCTGAAAATAGAAGGAAGGGCATTGAGATAATTGTAGACAAATGGAAAAAAATGTAACCAGACCCTCTTTCATATCATATACCAAAAATAAAATCCAGATAGATAAATGAGTTCAATTAAAAAGTAAAACAAAACAAAACTCAGCACAGCTGGCGACTCCACCTTTCAGTCTCCGTTCAAATGTGACCTTCCCGGAGGCCTTTCTAAAGCAGCGCCTCCTTCCTTCCTCTCCGTCCCCTCACCCTGTTTTGTACCATGGTAGCTTTTATCACCACCAGACCTTCCAGTATAGATTTGCTTGTTGATATTCAATTTGTGTTTCCCACCCAAACAGAAGACCCATGAGGGCAGAGAGATTATTTTGATCCCAGCTGTATTTCCAGTGCCTCAAAGCAGGCATTTAATGAATATTTGTAGAAGAAATGAAGATGGCACGAACTCTCTCTTGTTCATTACCAATAGACTTGCAAGAGTAAAGGCGAGGAGGCTTAATTACATTATGATTTCTGCACAATAAAATCACAAAAGCAAGGTTTAGATGAAATTGTGTCAGACAAGCTTAAGGAATGAATAACTATCATGTATAGAGTTATTCAAAGTCATAGAAAAGGCATGTGTCTTAGTCTGTTTGGGCTGCTACAACCAAATACCATAACTAGGGTGGCTTGTAAACAACAGAAATTTATTTCTCACAGTTTTGGAGGTTGAGAAATCCAAGATCAAGATGCCAGCAGATTTGGTGTCTGGTGAGGGCCCACTTCCTGGCTGATAGACGGCAGCCCGCATCACTGAATCACCTCCCAAGAGCCACAACCCCTAAGACCATTATATTGGAGGTTAGGATTTCAGCATATGAATTTTGGGAGGACACAAACAGTCAGTCTATAGTAGCATCATCACCCTAACAGATGAAAAAACGTGAGTAGGGGATTGCAGAAGAGACACACAAAAAGGAACTCATGGAAAAATGACACTTTCAGTAAGAACCAGGGGATGTAAATCAGAGCAAATTTGAGATACTGGTGCACTCACACAGTATCAAGTGTTTAAAGGTTTTTATGAAACACTCTCACACCTGTAATTCAATTTATAATTTGGTGCTGGGAAGAAGAAAGGCAACACGAGCCAAATCAGTTGGGTGCTGGACCAGCTTGCATCTTCTTGCAAAAGCCCAGGATGTGCATCACTTTTTGGCTCTGTTCAGTGATGTCATGTTGGTAGCTTAAAATTGGTGGCCTTTGTGGAGTCTTTACACCACAGAAATTGGCAGTTGTCGCAAATTAGCACTCTCTTCCCCAGCATATCACAACAAGGTTTGAGAGATGCCCAATGATGCTACTCCTGGGAATTCAGCTTAGGAAATAATTTAATAAAATAAAATCATTAGAGATATAAAATAATGTAATGAAACTTATTACCCCGATGATGAAAAATTATGCAGCAACTATCAATTATAATGATTAATATTATAATGAACAGATTATCAAAATTGTGAGACAAATATTTACAGTGTTAAGCAAACATTATAAATTGTTTTGTACAATTTTTATGGTTACAATATTGACATTTGTTTGCATCTAGACAAGGAGAAAACTTAAAAACTTGGACTTTGAAGATAGACTTTGGGAGTTCAAGTTCAAGCACTGCCACGTGGTGTCTCTGTGATCCTGGGCAAATCCTTTAATCTCACAGTACGTCAATTTTCTTATCTGAAAAATGGGGATAATCACATTAATTAGCTACTTAGCTATATTTTATATTTCCATTTTCCTATTTTTCTATTTCAACTATAGTAACTGTTTAATAATAAAAAATGTAGGAGGAATAGACAGAAATAAAAATTGTTGTACTTAGACTACGTGCTGATAAACTACAGCCTGTGGGCCAAATGTAGCCTGCTCTCTGTTTCTGTGGATTAAGGGTATTAGGAAACAGCCTTGCCTGTTTTGTTTGCAGATTGTCTTTGGCCACTTTTGCTCTTTGAAGATAGAGTTGAGTAGTTGAGACGGCAAAACCTAGAATATTTACTATTTTGTCCTTTACAGGAAAAGTTTGCCAATGCCTGGTTTGGGTGAAGGAGGTTTTGAGCAGTTTTTGACCCTCACTTTTCTATTTTCCTGTTATCATGTCCTCTTCTCTTCTTCTCCTGTTTTCTAAGCATTCAGGGAGGGAGAAGTACAGAGGGGCCGGCAAAGGTCTTTGAACACCTTATTAGATTTTAACTGTGAAAGGAGAGAAGAGTGAGGTTTGAGAAGGAGGATTCGGTGAGGGTGTTGCACAGGGTTCTTCGGCTGCTTCTGCCTTTTCTTTATCTTCAGGCTTGGGGCCACATGGCTTGCATCTCTCTTCCTTCCTCCAACTTCTCCAGTGCTCTCTGGAGTCCCCCGCTTTAGATTCTGGCTGCTTCAGCAATGACCCAGAAAAGGAGCTGATTGCAGCCGGAGGAGAACCACCACCGGCTTTCAGACTCTGCCTTGACCTCACAGGTTACGCATTTCCTCCCTTCCACGATTTCAGAAGTGTAGGGTCATGCAGGTAGAAAAGATGCGAGACAATGGGGAAATTTTGAGTAGTGGATTTATGCTAATATTAAGGAGTAAGTGTGACATTTGCATTGCTACATTAAAAAAAGATTATCTAAGAGGCAAGCTAAATTTTTTATGGGTGATGTCTGAGATTTGCTTCAAAATTATCCAGTGGTGGATTGGAGAATACATGAAATAAGATTAGCCGAATGTTGCTAACTGCTGACCCTGGTGGTGACTGCACCCTGCTTCCTTATATCATTCCCTCTACTTTTCTATATGTTTGAAAACTTCCATAATAAAGAGTAAAATACAATGTAGAAACAACTCAATACCTGCTAGACAAGAGAATGAGTGGCTCTTACAAGTAATAAAATGCACTGCAGTAAAAAGCAACATGGAACAATATGGATGTATCTTAGATATATATATTATTGAATAGGTTCCAGAAACATTTTTTAGAATGATGTCCTTTTATATAAAGTGAAAACAACTAAAGTTAATATGCTGTCTCTCAAATATGTGAAAGCATCTTCATATATATTCACACACACTGTTAAAATGTAGTTTTTGTCATATAAATGCTCTTAAATATAAATGTGTGTGTGTGTGTTTGGACAGTGATTACATCAGGGTTGGGATGGGTTAGGAAAAACGTAAGCTTCATTAAGTTCTAGATCTCATGTTAGGTAGTAGATTGTGATTGTTTACTTTATTATTAAACAAACAGATAAAAAACAAGCTCTTCAGGGACCAATATAGAATCTGTGTCTTGAACCAAGGATTATGACTAACCTAATTCTGTGTCCCTGAGTCCACTTTGAACACACAGATGGGCAAATGAAACAATGTGGTTTCTTTTCTTAAAGTGGCCGATCTCCTCTATCTTAAGTTGATTCTACTGTTTTAACTTTCTGAAAAAATTCTGAAGGTGAATTTTTTCACTCCCAACCCTACAAAAGCTGGGGAGAGGGGATGGTAAATAGTGTCTGGAAACCTCACACTTCCATGCACTTCCCACAGGAAAAACACACGTCTTATGTAATAAATGCCACTTCTGCAAGAACTAAGGATGAGAGCAGACATCAACAACAGAAGCCAAGAATAATTTATGAACTAAAAAATAAATGTGATCTGTCTAGTATTTCGAATGCTATGGGAATATATAGGGACTCTTCCACAGAAAGGGTGGGATGTGTGTTTCTTGTAAGTTCCTCAAGGCAGGAGCCTTCTCGTTCCTTGATGCAGCCCAGCACCGGACACTGTGTGTCTTGCTGCAGCACAGGCATTTAAGAAGTGTCTGCAGAATGGATACAGTGTGTGTTACTTGGACTTTTCCAGCCTGTGTGAGCAAATGGGTCCAATCAGCAGGACTCAGCTAAGTTTCTCTGCTCCTGTCTCTACACTCAACTCTCATTGGTTTTTTCCATGACGTCCTGCCAATAGTTCACTTGGACACACAAAGGTGCTTCGTGTTTTGTGTTTATTTTCCTGTTCTTGCGGTCCTCACCCATTGGCATCTCTGCCCATGCCACCCTTCAGGGCTACTGGTTACTGCTACTGGGTTCCAAGAAGGCATTGCCACCAGTGGAGAAGCCATCGAGACGCCACCTGGGCTGTAGCCTCTGCCAGCTTTGGTGCTGGAGCCAGCTTGTGCACTCCTGGAAGCTCCTTCTTTCTTGGCTCATAGATTCAGCCAGTTTTCTAAGCAGAGGTGGTGGGCTAGAAGCCCCCTCCCACAGGGCTCAGGCACCAGCACATTCTCCTCCTCCCTGGCATGCCTGCAAAACCCACTTCCTCATTCTTCTTCAGAAAAGCAAAGCAAAACAAAGCCTCCTACAAAGGAACTCCCAGAACCCACTGCCCAGTGGTTTTTCAGAAACTGCCCAGACTACAGCTATCAGACTCCTGGTGGAGGTTGAGCTTCAGGGGCCAGGAACTGCTACTCAGCCAGCTTCCAGGACAAGGGGAGAGAAAGCTTTAGATAAAAAAAGTGGGAGAGATAAAGCAAGAATGAAGGAGGGGAAACCAACATTTAAATGTCTACAATGTGCAAGATTTGACATGTTTTGCTCAATTGAATCCTCAAAAAACAAACAAACAAACAAAAATCCACCAGGCAAAGATTATGATTCACATTTTAGAGGTAAGGAAACTGAAGCTCGCCTAATTTAAACATTACGTTCTAGAGAGTGTGGTTTAGATGTGCAGCAGCAATGGGCTTCTTAATACTGAATCCCAGGATTCAACAGCTGAAAAACAACTGGCCAAGCAGGGGCTGGTCTGAGTCAAGGTTGCAGTCGGGAGCAGAGCAAATATTTGCTTTCCTGGGGGCAGACTAGTTACCAGGAAGAGTTCCTCTCCTGAAACTGGCAGAAGGTACATCTAGAATCTGGGGGACCAGGGAGACAGTAATAAGGATTCCTTCACAGGGAAGGAAGAATCAGAAGTAGGAATTGAGTGTGCCTCTCTCCTACAGTATTTCCCGGTTTTTTGCTCTCTTAGCCTATGGCCTGTGACCAATCAAAGCGTCACTGTCCCACTGGATGGAGGTGAGGCGTCCAGCGTTCAGTCCTGCCCGCTGGGTCTGAGGCTGCTCTCCCAGGAAATAAGTGTGTGTGTCCCTGGATCCTTCTGAGCCCACTGCAGGGGCAATGTGGATTTAGCCCCCAGAAAGCACAGAAACAGCTAAGAACAGTCTGTGAATGAAATTAGTCTCAAAGCCATGCTATATATACCTCAGGCTGACTGTTCACCTTGTTATATTTCCCACCCCAAACTGCTGTTTTCAAATATAGGCTTTATTATTCACGTTTGGTGAGGCCAACAGATCAGGAGACAACAACCATTGAAAAGACAGTGGTATCCCCCAGATCCCAGCAGGAGGGGCACACCACACCATGGCGGTTGGGAGGGTGTCCGGGGAAGCACTAGGGCCGGTCAGGAGGCTGAGAGAGGGAGGGGAAGCTGTGGGCAGAGCCTTTCTGATGGTTTCTGTGGGAAGGAGTGGGTGAGGCAGGGTAGGCAGGCTTAGGATTGGCTGGTTTGAATGGTTTCCTCGGGCTCTGGGGTGCATGGGCTGTCCCTCACTGGGCGTGGGTAGTGACCCTGAGGGTGAGAGTTCCATAAAAGAGGTGGTTGGAGTGTGGCTCTGGATTGGTTGATTTGCATTTGAAAAACACGCTGCAGAAGCAGGCAAGTTGTTTACTATCTCTAGGAATTGGCTAAACCTGGGAAGGGCCCAGGTATCAAAACAAGGTCCCACGTATCAAAGCATCAGAAACACATGGTTAATACAATTGGGACAGCCAAGTGCAAAGGGGTTGCCAGAAAAACTCCAACAGGCCTGAGCGCTGGGTTGGAGTCTTGGGAAGTTCAAGCCATTTGCAGCGGGGAGGAACCTGGCTCCTCCTCTTCCTGGGTGGAACCGGGGATTCCATCTGTGAGGCGGGAGGGACAGTAGCAGCGCTCTGGCTTTGCGGAGGATCCCTGTTTCTCTTTTCCCCCTCTTTTTGCACAATAAATTCCCTTTTTCTCACCCTTCAAAGTGTCTGCAAGCCTAATCTCTCATGGCCATGTGACAAGAACCTGGCTGTTAGCTGAACTAAGGACAAAGTCCTACAACACAGTTACATACTGCCTTGTCATACAGCTCATCAGAAGTTCTGCACGGAAATTAAGTGGCCAACAGTAAAGAGCCAACAAAATAAATATGCTCCCAATTTTATTTTATTTTGTCAAGAAAACCAAATATCCTTTATGAAGCATGGTAAAACAACTGCCATAAAACCTTACAAGCATTAGCAGCAAAAACTTAGTGCTGCATAGAAATGTAGTCTTGTATTTATAGCCTTGGCAATATCCAAAAAGGATGTATACTAAGCCTCAAAATTTTTATAATTAAAGCCTGAGTTTCTTCACAATTCATTCTTGCTCTATCCCAGCAAAGAGGCTGCTCCACCCAGGAGAGGGGACTGCAGTCAAGGCTGTCTTACGGCTTCTGTGGGGAAGGGTGTGGCTCCTTAGGGCATTGCATTGACCTCACATGTCCCCTTTTAATGTGTCCCAGGCATTTATACAAGATCAGCACAGCCTTGACCCCACCTGCAATGAATTTTAAGACAAGCCTTTCTCTGGTCCCTGGAGCAGGTTTTCTGGACAAATGTTGCTCCCAGGAATCCATACCAAGTACTGACAGTGACCACAGCAGCAGCTCGGAGATATCAGGGGGAAGAATGGGGGATGCAAGGGGACCTCAGTCCAGTATCATCAGCATCCCTCTGCTGATTAGAGCCACAGGGTGTCCTAGTATCCTAGTTCTACAAGCCCTCCTGGACATTCTTACTCCTGCTGTCAGTGGGAGCACCTCGATTTCTGTGGTTAAGTCTAGAACCCATGACTTGGGAATGTAAGCTCTCTTTGGCCAATTATTCCAGCTTGAGTTAGTGACAGTACCATCTTTATCACATCTGTGGAACTTCACCGTGCATCTTATCTCAGCATTTGGGCTTTCTTGAATAATCTTCACGGGTAGCTCCCAGTCTCCCAGGCTCCAGGCCTTTTTTGGAGCCTTTCTTCCCCATCTAGCACATTCGGAGCTTCTCACTGTGCTTTTCCCATGAGCCCATGATCCCATGATGATTTGGCTTCTGTCTTAGTGACAGAGCTTCCCCACTCCATTGTCCTTAAGCCGACAAGGACCATGACCTCCTGGTAGGGAACTTTCTAGGCCTCTGCACCTTTTCTGTGAAGCGGGCTCTTCCCCAGCCCCACTCCAGGTGCAAAATGACCCTCGGCAGATCACTCACAGTGCTTCCACCCCTGGGTGAGGTTGACCTTCTTGCCGTGTCCTCCTCAGTATGCAGTTCTTTTCCTTGGCTTTTGAATGTTCAAGATGCTGTACAGTGTTTCTGTTGCATAGATATTTTTTGGAAGTGGAGAGATATGCCTCAAGTGAATGTGTACGACTTAAGTGTGGGTCCTCAGCGGCAGACTGGGATCATCTAGAGAGGTGGAACAACAAGGCCACTGGTATCTGGACCCATGCCCGGGGGCTCTGCTGTAAGTGACTGGGGTCCTGGGTGTTTCTAATGAGTGGCATGGGCTGGAACCCCCAGTTTGACTTCTTTTGTTTCTAACACCTGTGGTCTGGTACTCTGGACCCTTTGCATTTTGTATCAGAAATTCATTCATTCACTTATTGCTCTATCCTAGCATACTCCTCTAAATTTTTGTCTCATGTGGGTCTTCCTTGTGGGAGCTTTAAAATCGGTAAATTTCGACTTACCAAAACACCCTGTGTTTCTGATTTTAAAGACAAGCAAGACAAAGTCCCTGTCCCGCACCTCCATGTCCATCTAGGTAGTTCAGTACTTTTTCCTGGCATGTTCATGTCCCAGTGTTTTCCCCCAGTGGTCTGTTTAACTATCCGTGTGTGCCCCTGGATCCCTCAGAGGAATCCAGCCTGATCGATGCTGTTTGGAAAACCAAGGTCTATAGGTTTCCCAATGTCAAAGACATGTCAAATAAATGAATGGATGAGATATGGTGGTGCTTGGTATCTGTCGGGGGTGGGATGTTCTCACAGCTAACAAGGAAAGTCTTCCCTGTAATCTAAGGAGAAGATTTGAGTAGTAGCCCAGGAATCATTCCCTCCTGCTCAGATATTAGTCTTCTTTCTCTTTAAGATTGCCTGCTGCCAATGGCACTCCAGCCTTGAGCTCCTTTATCTCATTGGGAAAAGACCCTCAAGTTCTCCCCTTTAGTTTCAACCTTAACGTATTCCCAATGAAGTAGGGGACACTTGGGAGTTTGGTGTAAGCAGAGGGTAACTTTTCCAAGTCATCATGGGCACGGTTCTGTGTTTTCTGTTCTCTGGATTCAGAATTTCCTGTTTAAAAGCCTGAAAGAATATCGCTGTTGGGTACAGAGTACTTAGTGAGCTCTGACTAAATACAAGCCTGTGATTAAATTATTTCAGACTCTAATAAAAATATTTTTAGAAGAAAGTCCTTTGGGAATTATGTAGAGTGCTGAGTGCATTTTTCTTGACAAACACTTGGATCTGTCTTGGTTTTCTGAGTCAGCTTATCCTCAGCAATGTCCATCCTGGGGAAACTCAGGAGATGTATCTTCAAAGTCAAAAGGCTGGGTTGATTTGAGACACCTCCTGGAAACAAAGGATCCCGATAAGACTTCTAATGGTCTGGCCAGCACATTTTGTATATATATTTCTCCTCTCCTTCGTTTAACCCTTTAATTAAAAATTTCCTGTAACATACTTGAAATGTCAATCTTTCAAGGGAGAAAATTTATGAAGGGGTTACCTTCAGCTTCCCTTTTCTCTGCCCCCCAGTCCCCAACATACAGACAATCTGGTGGTAGGGTGGGATGGCTTAGGGGGAGCATGAGTTTCTTGACTTTCTCATGCCAACTGACAACACCTACACCAAAACTTTTAACTAAATCACAATTTTTCTCCAATAGCCCAGCATTTTCTCAATTTCTTCCTGCTTAAAAGCAGATTTTTAAACTTTTATTTTAAATTCAGGGGTACATGTGCAAGTTTGTTACATGAGTAAACTTGTGGTCATGGGGGTTTGTTGTACAGATTATTTCATCACCCAGGTATTAAGGCTGGTATCCATTAGTTATTTTTCCTCATCCTCTTCCTCCTCCCATCCTCCATCGTTTGATAGGCCCCGTTGTGTGTTGTTCGCCTCTATGTGTTCATGTGTTCTCATCATTGAGCTCCCACTTATAAGTGAGAACATGCAGTATTTGGTTTTTTGTTCCTGTATTAGTTTGCTAAGGATAACGGCCTCCAGCTCCATCCATGTTCCTGCAAAGGACATAATCTTGTTCTTTTTTTATGGTTGCATAGCTTTCCATGGTGTAAATGTACCACAGTTTCTTCAGTCTATCATTGATGGATATTTAGGTTGGTTCCCTATCTTTGCTGTTGTGAATAGTGTTGCAATGGACATAATGGGTGCATGTATCTTTATAATAGGATGATTTATATTCCTCTGCGAATGTACCCAGTAATGGGGTTACTGGGTTGAATGGTATTTCTGTCTTAGGTCTTTGAGGAATTGCCACACAGTCTTCCACAATGGTTGGACTAATTTACACTCCCACCAACTGTGTATAAGTATTCCTTTTTCTCCACAACCTCGCCAGCATCTGATCTGTTTGTTTTTGTTTGTTTGTTTTTTTGCTTTTTAATAATAGCCATTCTGACTTGTGTGAGATGGTATCTCATTGTGGTTTTGGTTTGCATTTCTCTAATAATCAGTGATGTTGAGCTTTCTTCATATGATTGGTGACTACATGTGTATCTCCTTTAGAAAAGTGTCTTTTCTTGTCCTTTGTCCACTTTTTATGGGTTTTTTCTTGTAAATTTGTTTAAGTTCCTTATAGATGCTGGATATTAGACCTCTGTCAGAGGCATAGTTTTCAAAAATTTTCCCCCATTCTATAGATTGTGTGTTTACTCTGTTGATAGCTTCTTTTGCTGTGCAGAACCTCTTTAGTTAAATTAGATGCAATTTGTCAATTTTTGCTTTTGTTGCAATTGCTTTTAGCATCTTTGTCATAAAATGTTTTCCCGTGTCTATATCCTGAATGGTATTGCCTAGGTTGTCTTCCAGTGTTTTTATAGTTTTGGGGTTTACATTTAACTCTTTAAACCATTTTGAGTTAATTTTTGTATATGGTGTAAGGAAGGAGTCCACTTTTAATTTGCATATGGCTAGCCATTATTCCATCATCATTTATTGAATAGGGAGTCCTTTCTCTATTGCTTGTTTTTGTCAGGTTTGTCAAAGATCGGATAGTTGTAGGTGTAAGGTCTTATTTCTGGGTGCTCTATTCTATTCAGTTGGTCTATGTGTCTGTTTTTGTACCAGTACCATACTGTTTTGATTGTTGTAGCACTGTCGTATAGTTTGAAGTTGGGAAGTGTGATGCCTCCAGCTTTGTTCTTTTTGCTTAGGATTGTTTTGGCTATTCAGGTTTTGTTTTGGGTTCCATATGAATTTTAAAATAGTGTTTTCTGGTTCTGTGAATAATGTCAATGGCAGTTTAATAGGCATAGCATTGAATCTATAAATTACATGGGCAGTTTGGGCATTTTAACGATATTGATTCTTCTTATCCATGAGCATAGAATGTTTTTTCATTTGTTTGTGTCATCGCTGATTTCTTTCTTTCTTTCTTTCTTTCTTTCTTTCTTTCTTTCTTTCTTTCTTTCTTTCTTTCTCTCTCTCTCTCTCTCTCTCTGTCTCTCTCTCTCTCTTTCTTTCTTCCTTTCTTCCTTTCTTCCCTTCTTCCCTCCTTTCTTTCTTTCTCTCTCCCTTTCTTTCTTGTGGAATGAGTGGGCATGACATAATCACAGGACTGCAGCTCAACGATGTCAGGGTCAGTGCCTGTTTTGGTTTGGCCTTTTCCTCATGGTCACAAGATGATTGTTGGAATGTCAGACATAGTGTCTATATTCCTGGCAGGCAGAAGGGAAAGTGAAACATCAGCCACATTTTTACCTGTATCTGGAAGCCCTTCCCTGGGCCGCCTGAAGGCTTGTGCTTATGTTTCATCAACTGGAATTGCCATATGGGCTTCTCTGTCCCCAAGGGAGCCATCCCAGTGTTAAGCACTCAATTTTCTACTATACATTAGTGCAGACTTTTTAAAAGGGTTTCTGTTTTCATCAATTACAGTCCCAGTTTCCTAGGAACCTAGCAAAATGCTTCTGTGGGCTGGCTTCGAAGACAGCAGGGTGGCCATGCTACATGAGCCTTCAGATGTGTACCTCTGCTCTGCAACAAGGATCCATGATCTGGTTCCCAGACCTGCCTTTCCTTATCTTGGGGCAACTTATTCTCCCAGTAGGGATATTGTTTTAAAGGTTAAGGGGCAGTCAGTGCTCCCTGATTTTGGAAAGAAGGTGAATCTGGGGTAAGGCAAAATGTCAGCTCTACATGCAGTACAGCAGTCCTGGAGTGCTCAGACAAGACTCAGGGTGGGTTGACACTTACATACCTGAGTTCCTGTTGAGCACATGATTTATGCTTTTATGCTGAGACTCTCAGAAAGAAAGGAAGGAAGAAAGAAGGAGAAGAGAGGAGAGAGGGAGAGAGGACAAAGAGAGAGAGGGAGAAAAAGAAGAAAGAAAAAGAAAGATGAGAGCAGAGAGGGAGGAAGAAAGGAAGGAAAAAGGAAGAAGGAAGGAGAAAAGAGAGCAAGAAAGAAAGGAGAGAGAGGGAGGAAGGAAGGAAGAAAGAACAAAAGAAAAAGAGAAAAACAACCAATAAGCAAAAAAATCTAAACTGAATCACAGAGGAGAATGTGGTCAATGCGAGTTACCACAATATGCTGTGGGAACACAGGAGGGGAGAAGTGATGTTCAGGGTGGCCACTTGTGTCAGTGGTGGAGGGCAAATAGGAAAGAGGACAAGGTCAGTGCAAAATCACAGGAGAAAGAACATCTTGTTCATTCATTCATTCAACAAATAGTAATTTTTCCTTTCTTGGCTAGGAAAAACGACATGTCCCCTGTCCTGTGGGAGCTTAAGTCTCATGAAGATGACAGACAAAGATAATATAATGACCCTGATAAAATGTAAACCTGTGGAAAGTGTAGGGAAGGAGAGAGCTGTGTTTACTATAAGTGGATATAACCAGGGGATTTCCCCCACCCAGGGAGGTCAGAGAAGGATGTTTAAGGGTGGGTGAGATTTCAACACCTCAGGGGAGGGTGAGAGATCCTTTTAGGAGAAACAGATTGGGTAGTGAGCAGGGCTGGCCAGGTATGGGGAAAGGGCTGGCCAGGTATGGGGAAAGGTGAGTGGTCTGGACCCATGAAAATGGCAGGGAATGAATGAGAGACAATGAGGTACCAGGCTCTGTGCCTGGCATTTTCTATGCTTAGAATTTATATTACACTTAGAACAATTCTGTAAGGTAAGAATTCCATTGGTTTTGGTTCTCCCAGAGGTAGATCCTGAGATAAAGACTTGGATGCAGTCAATTCATGGGGGAAGTGATTCCAGGAAGCAAGGATGAGGGGGCAGGGAGACTGGCCCAGTCTCCCTTCCCAGTCTTAATTGGTGTTTCCAATTAAGGAAACACCATGCTAAGGGTGACTTATGGAGGTCACCTGTCATGGTCAATGGAGTTTATGTCCACCAGGACTTTCTCAAAAGTACATACAAGTTCTCCCACAAATTTATTCTTGAAGGAATGGGCATAGCTCAAGAGTGAGGGGTTCCTGAGGCACCTACTACAGGTATTGTACTCATTTTAAAGCCAAGGATCAGAACGTTTCAGTCCTTTGGTTAAATTTACACGGCTGGTAAATGACAGAGCAGGGACTTGAACTGAGGTGGGTTGTGATTGCGAAGTTCATACTCTTGCCATCATAATTTGCTGTCTCTTCCCTATGTATTAAAACATAATTGTCAAGAATATAACGATTCTAATGGATATTAATATCAATATTGCTGTGCTATTTTTTCTAACATTCATTAATTCTTCCAGCCCTAAAGGTGATGTTGAACCTCTGATTCTGCTACAGTACTAAGATTTATTACGTCACTGGAGGGCAGTGAAGAGATGATGTGACATGATCTACAAAGCAAACCAACTGGCCCTGTGAGTACTTAATCCAAGCGTAACATTGTGAAAGGGATAAAAATAGAGTCTGTGGTAGATTAAAGATGCCCATGAATTCTTTGCTACCTCTTTCATTAAAACATGGAGTTTAAATCCTCTTTCCCTAAATCCGGGGTGGTCTTAGTGACTTGATTGACCAATAGAATGAGACAGAAGTGACTTTCTGAGACTTCTGAGAATCCCTGTAGCTTGCAACTGGAACTCTTGAATGGAACACTTGCTCTTGGAGTTCTGAGGGACCACTGAAGGAATCCAACTACTCTGAGGCTGCCATGCTGGAGAGGTCCCAGCTGAGTGCTCCAGTTGAGGGTCTCAGCTGAACCCAGCCTTCCAGCTATCCTTGCCAAGGTGCCAGATGTATGAGAGCCCCTCCAGACGAGACCATCTTTTAGCCCAGTGCCACCAAGTCAGCTCTGTTGATGCCACATGGGACAGATGAACCACTCAGCTGAGCCGTGTCCAAATTCCTGACCTACGAAATTGTGAGGTAAAATAACATATTTTTATGTTAAACCTCTAAGTTCTGGGCTAGTTACCCAGGAATGGAGGACTGGAACATTCCCACCACTTTCTATTTCCTCTATTTCTATTTCTATTTCCTCTATTTCTATGGCAGTATTACTCTTCTTAGAGGGCTATGTAGCATCTTCAGTGTAGGCCGAAATGTCAGATTGAAGTTCAGCTGTTTGGACTAAGTTCTGTTATAGACACATTTAGCAATCATTAGAAGTTTGGGAAACTCGCTCTTTTTCTCTGTTTGTTAGCCACGCCTGGAATTTTGAATCATACATCTGAAGACTCTGCCCACATAGGTAAAAGCATGCTCCCTTCTTGTCATTGAATTTTAAGCTGCAGACACAAGTCTTATGAATTCATCTATAAACATAAGCATACAAAGCAGTAGAAGCCACACCTACGGTGAGGAGCTCTCCATATGGGGTTGGTAAGTAAAGCAATAATCATGGGTATGCTTTCTCAGACAAAGTATAGCAGAAAGTAGAACAAAATCTTGGGGGAATGGCCACAGTTAAAGAGGCAGGCTTGAAAGGCGTAAGAATGATATAATAGACTTTGGGGAATCGGGGAAGAGTGGGAGGGTGGTGAGGGATAAAAGACTACACATTGGGTACTGTGTACACTGCTCGGGTGACAGGTGCACCAAAATCTCAGAAATCACTGCTAAAGAACTTATCCATGTAACCAAAACCACCTGTTCCCCCAAAACTATTGAAATAAAAAAATAATAAAGAGGTGGACTTGGAAAGCAAGGGAATGGTTTGCAGAGCTCACCTCAAGGATGGAGGAGGGTTTCAGAAGGAGGCATTGGTGTCCATGTCACAAAGATGTCAAGGATAAGATCACGGCTTACTTGCCTTGCAGGCACCCTTATGATAGTTCCCTGTGACCTCAGCTATAAGTTTGTGTAGTCATATATGTAGTGTTGGGCAAAAAAGTTTTTTGTCACTAAAGGAGGCATCTTTGGGAACAAAGCCTTGCTGTGATTTTGTTTTTCATGTAACCACAGTCAGCTGTCTCCTAGGGATATGCCCCTTATCCACTGGGTGCATGGGGGGACCACTCTACCAAGTCTTTGGTCTATTTTTACAACTTTTCAAAATGGTTGGGTTATTAGAGCGTTCTAGTTCTGATTTTTTTAAAATTTTACTTTAAACAAAATTTTAAGTTCTGAGATACATGGGCAGAACATGCAGGTTTGTTACACAGGTATACATGTGCCATGGTGGTTTACTGCACCTATCAACCCTCATCTAGGTTTTAAGCCCCGCATGCATTAGGTATTTGTCCTAATGCTTTCCTTCGCCTTACTCCTCACTCCCCTGACAGACCCCCGTGTGTGATGCTCCCCTCCCTGTGTCCATGTGTTCCCATAAGACTTGCTCTTGTTCACTTAAAGTTTTAATCTCATGATTTAGTTCTTTCTTTTGATTCACTACTGTGTGCTTGTGGATGTGGGAGGTTGGCCACTTCACACCCCTTTGTCTCCCCCGGGCTCACACTTCTGCTTTGGTTGGTGCTGCGGGTGGGGGGAAGAGAAAGCTGTCAAAGACCCCCTGGTGGCTGCCTCTGACCAGGCTTCTGTCCTCTCCTTCCTGGCGGTGTGGCCTCTCTGTCTTGTCCTGAATAGCCGCAGGGTGTGCTTGCTGCTCCAAGCCAGGACTGCTGTCTGGAGGTGGGGGAAGGAGGGTTTGGGCTGGTTTCTCAAGGGTGCTGGGGAGAATGGGCTCATTCTCCCAGTTCCCTAGGGTTTTGATGATGTTAATACCCCGGCAGCTTGATCTTTTCTGGCTGAGGAATCCTCAACATTTTAGACCACTTTCCCATAGCACGCCTCCCATTAAGAAGAAACAGAGCCTTCTCTGAGCTCTCACTACATCCCAGCTGTCATGAAAAGTCCTTTTGACCCTGGAGAAAACAGAGGTTGAGAAGGCAAAGGGCTCCCCAGGGCCACCGCATGGTGCCTGGCCAGTGGCCTTGCCAGGCTTCTCCTGGAGCTCTTCCAGTCTGGTGTTTATCCCACACCATGCACACATCTCCCAGTAAATCACTGTGCTTCTGAGAACTTCCTTTAGCTGAATGGTGTGTTGTTTTTAGATGTGGTAACCCAAAGTTTATGCAGTTTTCCAAATGTGACTGAAGCTGGGTTTTGTGTAAACACAGGATGCGGGCTTGACAGTAGCTGGCTGCGCTGCCCTTTCACTAGGGTGGGACAATGCAGGAGGGATGCTGCCAGGAAATGGTCACAGTGACCCCTGGGTTTCTTTTCAGGGCTGTCATGGATAGATTGGAGATCTTTATCTCGCAAAATAGTAAAGGTGACTTTCTGGAAGTCATTTTAAGGGAAAACTGTAATCTCAAAATACTTCCAGAGAAGTACAACTATCATTCCTGCCTACTCTCCACTACTTTTAAACATTTTACTAGCTTGCCATTTTACTGCGTGGAAGACTTGCAAGTCGCCTGCAAGGGCGAGGTTTCCCTGCATGCTCCCTCATTTTAGGCCATGGAGAAGTAGTCATTTATCCTGATGGTTGGTTTTGGTCTCCGGGTTTCCTGTCTAGACCCGCTAAATGCCTTCTCGTCTCATGGCTACATTTTGAAGTCATCAGGTTAGACTTGGGGCATGTTTGAAGTAGGACCTGAATTCAGGGGAGGTGATGGCTTCTTGACAAGGGTAGTTTCTCCAAACCTGGGATTTTTCCTCCAGCAAGTTAGGAGTGGGCATGATAAGAATATAAAATCATGAGGGCACTCAAATCAGACTTACTTAGCATACTAGAACAAGGAGGGTATCCCTTGATGTTGGCAGGGACAAAGAAAGTGAAATGGCTGTTTAAATATCATTAAGGAAGTGTGTGGAAGTCAGTCACAAAGGGGTGGTGCAGACTAAATCACCCAAAGGTTTAAAGGTTTAAGTGAGCTCTGAGTCAATCAATGCGTGATTAATAAGTAAGGAATCACTTCAGGGAATTAGGGGTGTCACTTTTATTAAAAAAATTAAAAATAGATAGAATTATCATACAATCCAGCATACTACCGGGTATATATTCAAAGGAAATAAAATGAGTATGTGGAAGAGATATCTGCACCCCGCCCCCCGTTTATTGCCACACTATTCATAATAGCCAAGATATAGAACCAACCTAAGTGTCCAACAGTGAATGAATGGGTGAAGAAGATGTGGTGCATTGTACACAATGGAATACCATTCAGCTATATAAATTTTGTTCTTTGTGACAACATGAATGAATCTGGAGGACACTATGGTAAATGAGATAAACCAGGTACACAAGGACAAATACTGCATGATCTCACTTGCACGTGGAATCTAACCAAGTTGAATTCATAGCAGCAGAGGGTAGAATGGTCGTTACCAGGGGTTGGGGAGGGTTGAAAGACTTTGGTCCAAAGATACAACTTTTCAGTTAGACAGGAGGATTAAGTTCTGGAGATCTATTGTACAGCATGGCAACTGTAGTTAATAACAATGTATTGGGTACTTGAAAATTGGGTAAACATGGAGAAGTAGAAGCGCTTTTACACAGTTGGTGGAAGTGTCAATTAGTTCAACCACTGTGGAAGACAGAATGGTGATTCCTCAAGTATCTAGAACCAGAAATACCATTTGATCCATCCATCCCATTACTGGGTGTATACTGAAGGGAATAGAAATCATTCTGTGATAAAGACACATGCACACATATGTTTATTGCAGCACTATTTACAAAGCAAAGACTTGGAACCACCCAAATGCCAATCAATCATAGGCTGGATAAAGAAAATGTGGCACATACACACCATGGAATATATGCCAGCCATGAAAAAGAATAAGTTCATGTCCTTTGGCCAGGACAATGATGAAACTAGAACCACCACTCTCAGCAAACTAACACAGGAACAGAAAAGCAAACCACCACATGTTCTCACTCATAAGTTGGAGTTGAACAATGAGAACACAGTTGGACACAGGGAGGGGAACATCACACACTGGGGGCCTGTTGGGGTGAGTTGCGGCGAAGGGGAGGGGAACATTAGGACAAATACCAATGCATATGGGGCTTTAAAATGCTAGATGAGGATGGATAGGTGCAGCAAACCACCGTGGCACATGCAGTGTGCCCCAGCAGTTTCTGGAGCAGGAAAAGCAGGGCACATCCGGTGATAGGTGAAAGATATGACAAGGAGGCTTGACACTCAGAACAGGGAGTGACCTTGTGGACCATACTGTCCTCAGAGGTGGCACAAACGGAAGAGCAGGTCTTGCCAGAGATCTAGGAGAAGTCAGAGAGAAAGCATCATAGCAGCCTGTGCTCAGAAGTCCCTGGGAACGTCCTGAACCTTCCGAGGGTGACCTTGGAGAAAATGCTCACCACTGAGGGACTCACAGCCTCTTTTCTGAGCCATTGCAGTCAAAACAGGGATCCGAAGCTTCCTCCTGGCCACTTCACCTTGTCGTTGAGCATCCTCTCTTCTGGAAACACTGGCCTCCTAGTTCTTGGTCTTCTCTTCTTTCCTATAGAGTCTGGACAAAAAAAAAAAATGAACTCACACTTTCATGTAGTTAATATTAAACTTATTAATCCTGGCAACAGCCTGTGGGAAAGGTGTGGCATTGCTTACTGCACCCATTAAATTGAGATCTGAATAGTCCTGGGGAGTAAGATCCCACAACGGGGGGCTCTGACTCTTGCCTAGTTTTTTTTGTTTTATTGGCGGATCAAGTTCAAGGATTGCCATTGTAGAGAGCAATACCTTAATGCAGGTGCCTTCAAAGGAGAAATTCCTTCCTGTTGGAATTTTAGACAGCATGGCAGGGTCTTGAAGTAGATTTGGGGGAATTTCCCTGGGACCCTCAGGTCACATGACCATTTATTGGCCCTGTTCTGCAGGGCACCTTAGGTGATGAACTGCAAGGACAAATCAAGGGACGGGTCAAGGGAAAGCAGATGTTGCCATGGAAATGGCCCTGCCCCCATTCATTATTAAAAGTTGTTCTTGTTGTTGTTTTTTGGTAACTTCAAATAGCAGCGAAAATTTTTGAGGCAGCTGACCTAAATTTTGAATGTGATCTCATAGTCAGGGTTCTTAAATTAATGAAAACGAATATGTTTCCTACAGGAAAATATTTAAAAAGATGAAGCATGTGGCTTTAGTACAGAAGTCACTGGATTTAAAAGATAACCTCAGTATGTCCAACCTGGGCAGAAAAGTCCTGCCAAAGAAACATTTATTAGGTTGCTTTTAAATTGGGTTTGATAAAATAAAAGTTACAATAAAAGAAAAAGCTGGGTTTGAGTTAAATAGTAGTAAAGGCATGGATGCATGTTGTTATTTATTTGAGTTATCAGTGCTGGCATTTTTTTAATTGCATGAAGTGAGTTTCCAGGAGCAGAGCTCCCACCCACATCGGGCCATGGAAAGAGGCGAGTTTAACTTAAGACAGCTCAGTTTGCATTCATCGTCTGGGAGCCAGTTAAATGGTGAGGTGGCAGTTGCTAGTGCGGCGTTTGTCAGTGAGTGGCTGAGGATGGTGTCTTGTCCAGCTCTGCGGAACTCTGGCTGCTGCTCTCTGAACCCAGCAAGGTCTTCTGGCGGTGGCTGCAGACTCTGCACTCTCCCCGGTGCCAGGACACTGGATCTTGCTTTTGAGGGCTTGCTGCAATCAAGGGAGAGATATTTTCAATGCCTTTTGGCAGGGGAAATTATTTCCTGAATTGTGTCCAAGCAAAAAAGGATCTTCTCTAATTCGGTGAAATATCGAATGCCAGGACACACCCTGACTGGCAACATCACTAAATGCCCTTCATGACTGCTGGGACTCAGGGTTTTATTGTGTAAGCCCATTGAGGCCAATTTTACGTGGGCAGCATGTGTACTGCCAGCTGGAACCCTTGTTCTGCAGACAGGCATGACTGGGGAGAGTGTCTAGTACCCATGAAAGACCTGGTGGATGAATAAATGTGCAGAATGGGTGTGGGCCCCAGCAGAGTCTGACCGATACAAACAGAGCTGCTTGTGTTTGGGTCAACTTTTATAAGTGGAGATGATCTGGGGCTAGAACCACAGTGATCGCATGTCCTGGGTGATTTGTGGAAGAGAAGTTTATACTTTATTCACCGAAACTACATCAGTCTTGAATATTTCTGAAAGGACACATAAAAGAATGCTGAGTATGCCTCTCTCTGGGGAGGAGAACAAGGGCTCTGGGATGGGTATGGTACTACTTTTCATTGAATTTGTTTTACCAAATGCATATGTTCATTTTCTGTTTAGGTAACTAGACCGGGTTTCTCCAGCTATATTAAAGATCACTGTGTGATCTTAGACGTACATCACTTAACATTGCTGAATTTCCTGTTTCTGGTTTGCAAAACAAAGCAGTTGAGTTAGAGCCTTTAAAATTTCTGTTCTAGCTCTTCCTAAGGATTCATTTTAAGACTGAAATACTCCAGGAAGTTTTTGTATCTAAAAACCATTTTCCATCTAAGATAGTTAAGTTGGTTATGACCCCTACATAGGGCATTTCAGACCCTAATGCCTGTTCCACTGAGAGCTAAGATGATGGTCTATCTTGACAGCAGCAAGCCCGCAGATGTCAAAGATCACTCATACATCCCTCCCTGACTCTTAACATGGGGGAGGGGAGACAGTACATCACTTCCAGTAGATCCAACAGCTGCAACAGGTCTTCCTCGGTGTGTGTGGATGAGTAGGACTATTTCAGTCTTTTTAAGTCAAGCCCAAAACTGGGACACGGGCCAACAGCGAAGGAAGCCAGCAGCCTGTTGGATCAGGATGCACGAACACTTCCCAAATGTCTTGTCAAATGGCCTTGTTTTCAGAAGCCATCCTCTTGTTGGACATTGACACCAGCCGGTGCTTTGAAAGCTGCTGTTGATGGCTAGTTGGCTGGTATCCTTCAGGAAACACTTCCAGGATGGAAATATTCATGTTTTACCAAAGCCAAGGAGCTTAAATAAATAGATTGTGATTTCTTCTCTCAGTGGAGGAATTTAATGTGCTAGAGGTTATTGTTGGCCAGCCACAGTGGCTCATGCCTATAATCCCAACACTTTGGGAGGCTGAGGCGGGCGGATCACCTGAGGTCAGGAGTTCAAGACCAGCCTGGCCAACATGGTGAAACCCCATCTCTACGAAAAATAGAAAAATTAGCCAGGCATGGTGGCAGGCACCTGTAATCCCAGCTACTTGGGAGGCTGAGGTAGGAGAATTGCTTGAACCCAGGAGGAGGAGGTTGCAGTGAGCCAAGATCGTGCCATTGCATGCCAGCCTAGGTGACAAGAGCGAGACCTTGTCTCAAAAAGAAAAAAAAAAATAGAGGTTATTGTTAACATTCAGTTGAGGCCAACAGATAAAATGAGGTTAGTTCTGGAAGGACTTTGCAATACCATGGCTGCAATGGGCTCACTAAGTCAAAACTTAGTGGAAGTCTTGGGAAGTGAGGTCATCCCAGGACTGTGGTTTGAAGAGCCCCAGGAAGAGGGAGGCAACACATGCTGGAGGGCCTAATGGTGTCTCAGGAAATACCTCACTTAGGCCAAGTGTGAGTGAAACCACTGGGGTCTTCTCGGACTGAGGCCAGAAATGCAATTTTGTTGGTGATCAAAGATGTTCAGACTCCCAAGGGTCGGCTCATTCAAACCATTCTCATTCCAAAGTGCCCATTTGTTAATTATAGCAGGATGTCCCTTCCTGTTATTTATGGAGGTATCTGGGGACTGAATTAGGCATCTGAAGGCAGCTTGGGGAGTATGAAATGAATGTCAATGGAATCCCTGCCTGGAGAGTATGAGATCAATGCCTGATGGAACTTTCAAACAGCATAGCGCAGCCATTAAGAGCATGGTTCCTGGACCCGAAGGACCTGGACTGAGTCCCAGCCTCTATTGGGAACATTGGAAAAGTTTCCTGAACTTTCTTTCTCTGTCTCTGTTTTCATATCTATGAGTTGATGTAATTTCATCAGATAATCTCAAGGTTTGTCATGAGGATTAAATGAGATATTACATGCTACGCACCTAGAACAATGGCAGGCACATGGAAGCACTGGGGTGTGTGAGTTGCCATCGTCATCATCATCATCTGAGGCAGGGCTCAGCCGACTTTTCTGTAGAGGGTGAGATAGTAAATATTTCAGGCTTTTCTGGCCACACCATCTCTATTGCAGTGACTCAATTCTGCTGTTATATTTCAAAAGCAGCCATGGGCAATGCAAAAGCAAATGGGCATGGCTGTGTTCCAGTGAAGTTTTATTTACAGAAATAGGTGATGTGCAGGGTTCTGTCCAGTGGCTGTGGTTTGCCTGACCCCTTATCTCTAGAATTCCCATGATATTGAAACACTAGGTAGAAATTACTGAGTCAGAGCAAGGGCTAAAATGAGGAATGTTTAGTCTTTCTCCTTAACTCAACAACTATCTTATACTTTGTGTGCAGGTAGGGAGACCGAGGCACCCATTCTCATATTGTGAAGTTGGCAAAATTTGACTCTCTCGATTCTTATATTTCAGTTCCTTCCTTCCAATCCTGGGCAGCCCAGTAGCCACATGGCTGGAAGTAATCCATTCTGATATTTGCAGTGAAGTTAAGAGACAAAATTCCTAACCGAGGACTAGCTACCAGAGAGGAGTATTAAAGTATCATGAAGAATGGAATCTCCATTAAAAGGAGATCTTAGTGGCCAATGTCAGATGCTTCTATCCCCTCAATGGCATCCCATCCAAGGGGACGTGTGATGAACTCACAGCCAGCCTTGACCAACAGCACCCTCCAAGGACAGCAAATGTGATGACTGGAGTCAGAACTGCCCTTAGACCTGCGGGAGGGCCCTTGCCCCAGGCCTTACACCAGAACCCAAAGACTTCCTTCAACATGTATTTTCAGTTTCATAGGGAAGTGTTTTGAAAGTTTAGCTGAAAATTGAGCAAAAGGAAATAGTGGAAGAAGGTTGCCAGAGGATGCCATGAAGGGAGGAGGAAGTCACTGGCTTGCTCTTGGGATCCAGAGAAAGTGCTGCTTTTGTTTCAAGTTGACTTCCCCAAACTACCCAAAGTGAGTGTCTAGGTAGGAGCTGGGTTGGCAAAATAACTATGCCCCCTCCCTCCTCTATGTGTAGTTTTGGAACTGCTTAGAAATCTGGAGTGAGAGAAGTGAGGCGTGGGACTGGGGTGGGGACCTGCCACTCCCGGTGCTTGGTCCCAGTTCTTCCTAGTTGGGTCACTGTGTTACCGCTCAGGCTTACAGCAGGCTGGAGGGGCTGGGAAGGGAGTCCTTGGGTTTTGGGGTCAGGAGATCCCCTGGACACATGCCCTGGACACAAATAGGTAGGAATTCAGACTTAACATTCTTAGGTGTACATTGAGTAACTTTGAGCTCTCTCAACAGATGCCATGTGAATCTCCATGTGTGGTTGTGTTTTAAGCCCAAGAAGTGCTAGGAATAAGCTGGGCTAAGCTAGAACTCACAGCTGGTTGTTCCACATAGAGGTGTGTGACCTGTGTTCTAGGATCGCTCGATTTCTCCAGTTCATCTTCTGAACATGTCCCCTCTAGATATGTTATTCACACCCCCTTGGCTTTAGTCCAAGCTATTCTAGTTGGGGTACGGTCCTTTCCCTTCAAAGTAATCATTCATTCATCAAATTTTACACATCTATAGGTCTAAGTAAAACAAAAATTCTCAGAGTTCTAGTTAATTACTGTTAATGTGTGTGTGTGTATATGTATACATATATGTGTGTACATATGCACATATATTTTATTATGTTTTAAAAACGTGTCTCCTGTATTTTCTAATTATGAGGAGGGTTGGGTAGTGGATGTATGCAGTTTAAAGACAATTAAAAGTTTTTTCCAAACTCTCAAAAATGGAGAACTCTGCATTGTCATCAGAATGTGTATTCATAGGACCTTCATATCTTTGGTCTGATTAAATCATTTTAATACCATCTCTAAGACAGAAAAGGCAAATGCTACAGTATTATGTTTAGTTCACAGATGGGAAATTGAGACAGAGAACTTAAAGTAGCAAATGTCCAGTGTTGCAAAACCAGTACCTGAACCAAACCTAGAGCCCAGGTCTTTGACTTGCGACTGATAAGCTGGGGTGCTTAAACCTTCCTGGATTCCACAGTGTCTTAGCATCTTTTCTTTTCTTCTTTGTGTTCATTTTAAATGTTACATTAGTCAATTCTGTAATGCTAGTAACTGACCATCCAGTCACACAGAAGTCCTTTATTTGCTACTTTCAACCATTCGGAATGGAGTTAAGAATTTGGAATTACCTCTTAAACAGCTAAAATAGACATCACGTTAGTTGTCTTTTGCTGTTTAACAAATTTCCTGAAGGCTCAGTTGCCTGAGCAATGACAATCATATATTAGCCCACAGTTTCTGAAGGCCAGCAGTTTAGGAGTGGCATGACTGAGTGGTTGTAGCTCAGGTCTTTCATAAGGTTGCAGATAAAATGTCAGCCAGGGCTGCTGTCATCTCAAGGCTCAACTAGGTCTGGGTGATCGGTCTCCAAGATGGCTTACAACTGGAAAATTGGTGCCATTGGTTTAGCTATTGGCAGGGGAGCTCAGTTCCTGGCCACATGGATTCTCCACAGAGCAGTTCGAGTGCCTTCCTGACGTGGCAGCTGGCTTTCTCCAGAGTGTGTGATCCCAAAGTTCATGATGGAAGCTACAATACCTTTTATGACTTAGCCTTGGGAGCTACCTCCCATAATTTCTACTGGTCAGTCCTGATTTAATAGTTTAATATACTCTCTGGGCCTTAGTTTTCCCCTTCTGTAAAATAAAGGTGTCCCTAGGTGACACACATGCTCCTTACAAAGCCAGCATTCCATGACTTACGATAACTATGTGATAGAATCTCAGTGGAGGACATTCATGTGGCTGATAGTGCAGAGGTGAGAATGGCAATGATTCGAGGGCTAATACTTTTGCTGCCTGGGCTTTTCTTCACCATTTCCAAGTGAGACCCACAGTGAAATGGCCTGGGAACACAGCACCAGGAGCTCTAATTCCAGCTCCTTCATTGAATAGCTTTATGATCTTGGCCATTGACTGTCTTGGGATTTCTCTATCAGAGTATCAACCTCCCAAGATTGTAGTAAGGACAGTGCCAATGACAGGGTTTGGCACATAGTGTTTGAGCAATAACCTTTGATTATGATAACTTCTAACATGCTCCGTAGTGAACTGAGGATGTGTGAGAATCCTGGTCCACCAGCAGCAGCAGGCCAGAACATGGAACCATGATTTCTGAGCTCATCATTAACAAAACATCTTAGTGAGGGCGAAGCAGTAATTATATTCTCCAGAAAACACTGGATTTCAGTTTTCTGGAAGTGCTTTTATAGCTCTGTAATACCACAACAGTAAACATTTTTCTCTTCTGGAATCGAAGGACTGAGTGGGTCCACTGGGCGTTCTCTTCTTTGGGAGTGTTTCCTTTGGATAGCATTCAAAACAGCAAAATCCTATTACCCATTCCAGAGTGGAAAGCCCCCATTTTGACTGTGTTTGGCCAAAGATTAACTTCAAATTAATACCTAATGAGCAGGCAACATCTTTCAACATATATATAAAAGTCATATTTCAAGATTTCTGATGTATATGTTTTTCACTTAGGACTTTTCTTCTGAATCATGGTCAAAATATATAGATGAATAAAATGTAAAACTTTTACACATAATCCCAGTTCTTTATGACTTATATTAGTAAATTTTTTTTTTTTTTGCAAGTGACAGCCTATCTCAAAGTAGCATAAGAGAGGGAGAGAGAGAGGAAAGAAAGAACCTATTGACTCATAAAACGCTTAAGCAAGACTCAGAAACAGGCGATAACAGCTTCAGGCATGGCTAGATCCAAGGGCCATTAGGGTGTTTTATCTCAGTGTTTCTCGGACAGGCATATTAGCCATTGGCAGCTCAAAGCATAGCTTATATTTGCACAGGAGCTCACATGAGAAAAGATCATCTCCCCTGACATTTCTGGCTGAAAGAGCCCAGGGAACAGTCTGACTTGTTCAGCTTGTGTCTCATGCTCCTTCCTGGGCCAGTCACTGTGTCCATGAGGATGATGTCATCTATTTGATGAGACCAGCCTGGCCAACATGGCGGAACCCTGCCTCTACTAAAAATATAAAAATTAGCTGAGCGTGGTGGTGTGCTCCTATAGTCCCAGCTACTTGGAAGGCAGAGGCATTAGAATTGCTTGAACCTGGGAGGTTGAGGTTGCAGTCAACTGAGGTTGTGCCATTGTCCTCCAGCCTGGGTGACAGAGCTAGACTCTGTCCCAAATGAAATAAAATAACAAATAAATAGGTAAAATAAATAATCTTCTTGATGAGGCCTAAGAGACATGTCCTTATGTCCCCATCCTTTCTACAACTCAAATAGTGTCAGTCTGCCTTTGCATCAATGTCTCCTCATTTCTACAAATAGTGAGAAAAATATTCTTCTGGTTTATTTCTTAATGCTGTCATGCAGGTAAATTGATGATCAGGTGATTGCTTTCTGTCAGGTGCATGATATTCTGGGAGTGCAGTGTTGCATGGCAAAGACAGGTAGCGGCATCTGCAACATTAAGTAAGATGCAGGTTTCTAAACCCGAGGCTGGCCACTCTGGCTGGGATTCCTGGAGGGGTACGGCTCCTCTTCCCTTCTCTTTTTGGGAGAGAGGGAGAGCTCTCTCTCTTCCTGAGTTTTTAAGTCCCTGGCTGTTTCATCCAGAGCCCAAAGTAGAAAGCCAGGTTGACGTGAAAATCTTCACATGTATTCTGGATAAAAACTCAAAGCCTTTACAGAGTCTTGCATTGGTCAAAATCAGGGGCTGGCGCCTCCAAATGAAAGGCAGCCACCATTCGTGTTGACTGATGCTCAAAGTCATGCCATTTCTGACAGGTCTATGTGCAATGCCAAGGCTGTGGTGTGTGTGTTTTTTTTTTTTTCCTTTTCAGAAATGAAGGCGTGGATTCACTGGGGATACCTCCCACAATAGGAAAGCCCCTTGAGAACTGAAACGAGTCATCAGTTTCTCAGGACGAGCTGACCAAGAGCCCCCTCATTTTGTGTGAATTTAAATTCCCCTTTTCATGAGACTTTCCTTAAAGACAAGGAAAAAAGGCTATTGGGGGAAAATGAATAATATGACATCGAAAGTATTGAAAGGCTTGAAATGATTCCATGTGTGTCATCTGACTTTGAGAGGCACAGGGGCTCCCGTCTGTAGGTGGAGAGGCTGGCGTGCTGCCTCAATTGCTTGTCTGATGTCACATGCTAATGGGATCCCAACTAGAATGCTGGCAACTCTGACTGTCACAACCTCAGACACCTTTGGGCACAGCTTCAGTTTCAAGTTAATTTTCACATCCTCCTTAGGAAGCTGGGCCCTCCGTAATCAACGGAACTCTGCATGGCACACCCTAAAACTGAAACTTGCCTAAGCACAAGGATCCTACAGTTCTCCTGGACAGACTTCATGAACCCCCACAGATCCTCAGGGCACACTCCCCTGTGTGTTTTGGAATGAATAGTCACTCCCTGTGTTTTCAAATGTCCTTTGGCCTTTTGTCAAATCCACATTGACCTCTTTTCAAATGTATGTGGTCAGTGTTCTTTTTCAAAGGCCTTTGAAGTTTGCTTCCTTGCCTTCCCTCTCTGTGGGTCACAGAGCAATTACTGGAAGGTGGGTGAGAGGCCACTTTTGGCTTTGCATACATGTGAACGCCTATTTATAAACAGGTGGGTTAAGAATTGTGATGTGGGGCTCCCCACCTTCCAGCTGGCAGCGGCTTCCCAATTCCTTGTGCAGGAGGATCACCAGAAAATAACCAAAGCCAAAATTTCATTCCGAGTCTGTGGAGTTTTCCACAACAGGTCCAGTGTCTTCTTTCTTGGCCCTGTCCTTCCCTGTGCCTTCCCTCTCCTTGGAGTTAAATACTGGCTGGATGTCAGGCTGGGACCCTCAGTGTACCTCACTGGCCCAAGTGTGGCACCAGGAGCGTGTTCCAGGCCTGCCGAGGTGGCGGTGTGTGCATACCCTGCTCTCAGGGTTCTTCTAGCTGTAATTTCAAGATTGGGAGCTTTTCCTGACAGTGCAGAGTCCACCTGCCCTCCATTTAATTGACTTCACAAACTTTCAGTTCCCTGTATGTAAATGGGGTTAGTATGTAAATAGGATTGCTGCAAGGATACATGAGAGAATACCCATAGGATTAGCGGGACCCTGGTCCTCACCACTCCATCAAGCAAGGAGGGAAGCCCCTGTCAGCTTAATTGGATGACTGGAGCTGCCCGCAGGCATAAAACAATATCACGTTGGTACAGGGACCTCTATGATCCAGACACATCACTTCATTGCATCCTCATGCCCATCCTGTATGGAGGTTATTGTTGTTACCCGATTTTGACTATGAAGATCAAAGGTTGAGAGGTAAAGGGAATTTTCATTCTGTAACCTATCTTTTTCCCACTAGGGTGGAAGCACTCATAAATAACCTTATTCATAAAATGTTACAGTTCCGTAGGAAACAAGGCAACTTGGCAACTCATAGAAAGACTTTGTGAGACTATGTAGGGCTATTTGTATCTTTAAGCTAATTGAGGCAAAGAGCTAGGGAGGGAGAAGGGCTTCCTATCACAGCCCTACCTCCATCCTTTCCTTATGGGGATTCCAGACTCTCCCAGATATAGTGTGCCTGATGACAAGGCACAGGATAGGGTGACCAGAGGTGCTCAGACAGTGGCTCTCTCACCAGAGGTAATGACGTTCTGACCAAGATTGGCTTGATCACTGGCTCTTCTCATGCCACAGTTTCATGTCAAGTGTTGAAGGCCACTGTCTTCTCCTCTGTCCTGTGGTTACACAACATCGAGTGGAGGAATGTTCTGGCCATGTGTCTACGCAGCCTTGAGGCATCCCAAGAGAGTGGGAAGATCAAAGATTTGGGAATCAGAAAAAGCAAGTGAGAAGACCGGTGCTGTCATCCAATAGTTGTGTGCCTGGAATCACTCTAACCTGTCTCAACTTCATTTTACTCTTCTGTAACATGAGTTTTTGACACCTACGTTGCATGGTTATTGTGAGGATTTAATGAGATAAAGTATGTAAAGTTCTTGTCACAGAAGACAGTCAACAAGTTATAACTGACATCTGCTTCCACCTCGAGGGTCTCAAACCTCAAATATGCTCTCTTTCTGTCTCTCTCTCTGTCCCCTCTCATTGCACATTTACACCCTTTGTACAATCATGCAACCTCTCAGAGCCTCAGTCTCTTCAGCTCTAATAGAGAACCACAGAGTTGCTGGAACATGTAGGACAACGAAGTTCTAAATTAACGCTTTCTATCCCAGGTGCAGTTACCCTGTGTTTGTACAGGGCTGGGCTGAGTTAGCAGCCTGAGTCCTCTCTTCACCTCCGTGGCTTCTCCAGGAAACTTCATCCTGCTGTGGAGATGGACTGCAGGTGGCCGCTGCCACCACTCCCCAGAAGGCATGTCATACTGGTAGAGTTAATAATTGTCACCTGGGAGATTAGGTTTGTGGCTCTCCTTTCTCTCTAGTGATGATCAGTTCTATCCATGGAGACTCAGAACAGAGGGCCAGAGAGGACTACAGAAACAAAGTCCAGAGATGTGAAGTGACTTGTCCGAGATCCCAAAGCTTGTCCATGTCTGAATCATGATAAACACCTCCGGGGATGGTCTCTCTATGATATTTAAAACAGCGCGTGTTGTCTTCTGCTTTTCCTTTGATTTGGAGCCTGCTGCTATAACACTGTCTTGTTGGACTGCCACGTGTCCCCTGGGAATTGCTCCCAGAGCAGAACTGGACTCAGCAGGGCTGCAGTGGAGTGTGGTGGAAGGTCGGTTGAACAGGGTGGGGAGCCGAGGTCTGAGGGCCAGTCTCCCTCTCCACTGCTGACTTTCCTTGGGTATTTCAGGTTTCCTAGGTTTAAATTAGTTGAATAAAATAGAGTTTTCAGGCCTTTTGGTTGTTTGATGCTCTGGAATTGGAGCCCTTGGGACAAAAGAAATTTACATGTCACCTTAAAACCTATATAAAAAAGTGCAAAGCTGCTCCGGCTGAAGTTAGAAAAGGAAGGCAAGAACCTCTTTCCCCGGGCACCCCTGAAGGACATTGAGGAACCCAGGGGCTCCTCAGAGCACAGTCTGGAAACCGCCAGACCTGAGGCCTCTAAGATGTTCTGGTTGAATGGTAGGTGTGAGATGCCTCCAGAGGTACTACCAAAGATCTTCACTTCTCCAAGGTCCTCCCAGGAATATACATTTGTCTCAGACGCCAGCAAACTCCCTTGTCCTCCCTTCACTTCATGCCCATGTGCCAAGGTGGTAGGTTTCAGAGTTAATGGAAGGCTGGGACTTGACCCTGTCCCTCAAGGAGCTTATTTTTAAACTTTCACAGCAGATGCCCCACTAATGTTTGAAAAATAGATGAAAACACCTCTTTTGAGGAATGCAGAAGCCAAAAAGTGTGCCTAGCACCCAGTCCTCAGTAAGAAGTGCATTTGACATGGCACCCAGAGCATGTATCCTTATCCAAATGAACGCCATAAAAAAAGAGTCCATTCTCTTTGTTTCATTAAAAAGATGCTGGTGGTGAGCCACTGACGTGCTTTTGTAATCCCTTAATGGGTTATGCTCTAGAGAACGTTGGCACGGGTGTGCTCACTGGTCACTCCCCTCAGCCACACTGGGGTCACGTTTAGGTCTCTTTTGCTACATCTACGGTCAGCAAACTATAACCCATGGACAAACTGTGGGTGGTCTCCTACTTCTGTATGGCTCAGGGACACCCTGCAAGTGCCGTGAGCTGCAGGACCCAAGCTGAGGTGGTTCCATTTGTCCCTGTCCCCTACTTGGCTTCCAGCACCTGCCTCCCCTGCCAGAGGACTCACCTTCCTGCCACACAGGGCCCATGCTGGTCACCCCTACAGCATGGGGACTCTGCTGTGGCAATGTCAGGCACCAAGTTGCAGAATCTAAGCTTGGGAATTGGTGATGTGTTAGCTTCACTTCTGTTCAGCTGTCCAGAGGGAGGGGGCCCAGATCTCCAGGAGGAGCTGGTTTGGGTGTCCCTGGGGGCAAAGAGAGAAAATGACTGTGGTCCCCTTCAACTCCCCATGCCCACTGAGCCAGCTTGCCAGGCCACTCCCTCCATTAGGCTGCCCTTCTTCCCAGGACCATCTCCAGCAGGTGCAGGGCACACTGTGCCCGCCCCCAGGAAGCCCACCCCAGGCAGACAGGGCCAGGCACGCAGAGGTTTCTCTCTCATTATAGAAGTATCTACATTATATAAATACACACACATATATCATATATATTTTATGTATATATAACATATCAAATATGCTTCTTGGCCTACAGTGTCTAAAATATTTACTATTTTAGAAATGTTCATCTCTCCCAGTGCTACCTGATTATGGCTGTGCATTACATGACCTCATAAAGATTTAACCGCTTTTAATAACAATAAACAATTATATTAGCTACCATTTATTGAGGCTCAGAAAGGTTGAGTAACTTGACTAAGGTCACACAGTTAGTAACTGGCAGAGCGGGATCCTGCAGTGACAGTTTCAAGGGAGAGGAGAATCACTGATAGACTTGGTTCATGCCACGCAGATGCAGGCATCCCCTGGGACTTCAGCTGCTCCAGGGCTGCCCTCACTCCAGAACTGCTGGTCAGCTCTGTGACCCGTCTGTCCTCATAAGCTTGCTCTGGGGTGGCTGCCAAAACTTCTTTTTAATTATTATGGTCCTGTGTGAGAACACTGGGCCAGAAGCTTCTATTTTTCCAGCGTTTTCTTTCCTGTGGGGCCTCCCAGCTTCAGCGATTCCTTTGTAACTTGGCTGACACCCCTCCAGTTTCCACTTCACCTTGTGGGGTTCAGAGGGGAGACCACAGTGGCTAAGCCCTGCTGAGTGTCATTTCTGGTGTGTCAGAGTTGACAATTCCCCTGCTTCTTGACTACTCCTGACTCATCTTTACGGAGCAGACACATCTCACTTCTTGAGCATCACTGAAGAATGTTCTGTAAATTAAAATTTCCAGGAATCAGAGCTTACTGCTCGGAACACTCAACTTTAGAAACTTTTGCACATTAATCTTTACAGAATCAATTTCACCATGGCTTGCCCTCTTAAGCAGAGCTGATGGCACACATTTAACCTTTTCTGAAAACTTAGCACACCCACACATTCTTAAGCAGAGCTCATTGTATACATTTAATGTTTTCCTGGTAACTTAACATGTCCACTGAAAACATTAGTGATTGTGTATGCTGCAGCAGACAGACAGCATGAAATTTATATAAGATCTTGAGGGCCGAGTGCAGTGGCTCACGCCTGTAATCCCAGCACTTTGGAAGGCCGAGGCGGGCGGATCACAAGGTCAGGAGATCGAGACCATTCTGGCTAACTCGGTGAAACCCCGTCTCTACTAAAAATACAAAAAATTAGCCAGGCGTGGTGGCGGGCGCCTGTAGTCCTAGCTACTCGGGAGGCTGAGGCAGGAGAATGGCGTAAATCTGGGAGGCGGAGCTTGCAGTGAGCTGAGATCGTGCCACTGCACTACAGCCCGGGCGACAGATCTTGAGGTTTCTGATTCTTTATCTGTGAGTGGGGATAAGAGTAGTCCTGAGCCTGTAGGATTCGGGGAGGGGGAAATGAGGCTTGGCACATAGTGCCCTAGGATCCCCTGGCAGGAGCGTCTTAAACATGATGCTGGGGCCCCATCCAAGGCCACCCAGATCAGTATCTCCAGGGCTGCTGCTGCTCCAGCATCGACGTTTCTGTTTTGATTTGTTTGCAGCTGAGCTCAGATGGCAACCAGCTCGAGTTGGCAACCAGAGTTCTAGGGGTGTCCAGGTGTTTGCCCCAACTCTAAATGGCCTGTCCTGCTGAAGTTTCTGAGAGTTTACATTTTCTTTTTGGAGTTCTTTTCTGCCTCCTCCGTTTCCTAATGCTCTTACAGGCAGCTGATACTTAACTGAGGGCCAGTCTCCTAGGCACTGCACTGAGCACTTTACCTGCTTTGATCAGGCACTTTTCTGACTCTTCCATCTTTACCCCAACCTGGTCCCAGGTGGCCACGGTGTTGTTCTCGGGGCCGTGCAGGTGCCCACAGCATGCATGCCCCTTACATTTGGGGCCTTAGGCACCTGCTTGCCTTCCCCTAGTTCCAGCCCCAGCCCACCGAGCCCCTGCTCTATTTAACCCCCTTCATTCTCCACCAGGGTCAGAATCCATGTGGTTTTGTTCACTGATGGGCCAGCCCCTAGAACTGTGCTTGCACACGGTAGGTACTCATGAGTGCATGAGCAAGCGAGTGGGCCCCACAGGGACCCTGTGCATTGGGTTCCATCATTATGCGTCATTCCTCTTTTCAGATGAGGAAACTGAAACACTGACAGGCTAAATAGTTTGCCCAAGGTCTTTAGTAAGTGGAGGCTCCACCCTGGCTCTGAGGTCTTGGCCCTCGCAGACTGCTTCCTGATTCTGCCACTTTGGCTGCCCTGAGAAGCTCTGGCATGCAAAGGGCTCCTCAGTCCGGGAAACCGGTCAACATATTTCTAAAAGGAATTGTGTGATAAGTAAGACACCCTGAGTCTCTACTGACTGTTTTATCCCTCCCTTTTCCTGACAAGATAAGCCCCACTATTTTCCAACAGATAGAACTGTGAGCTCAGAAAATTTGAAGTTTTCTTAATTCTCAGCCCAGTTCTCGACCCAGTTCCTATCATCCACCACCCAGCAAAGGTGTTTGTGCCTGGGTTGCTGGTTGCCTCTGATGGCTCATTTAGCCTCGGGGAAAGGAGGAAGAAAGTGAAAACATTCCAAAGGGAGAGTTAGGCTTCCCAAGAGCGAGTGGCTGCCCCCTCCAGCTCACAGGTATCTGGCCAGGGTAGGGGCACTGCTGTGTTGCAGACACGCTCCTTAACGAGTGCTCTGTTACTGCTTGGAGTAGGAGACCCTCCCTCATAGGGCCGTGGCCTCTCTGCCAGCCAGGCGGAGCCTCAAGTCTGATGGAGGATGGCATCTGAGGACAGGGTCTGAGAGTACACGGTGTGCTGGCCTGCTCTGTGGCTGGGGTCCCCGGGTGACTGCAGGCTGAGGCTGCTTAGAAGTGAGAAATGCTGAGTCAAGGGGATGAACGGCCTGTTCTTTCTGAGAAGCCAGGGTGATCGCTGAGTCATGCCACGCTTGGCTAACACATGTGCAGCCTGCTTTTTATCTTCTCTTTCCCAACCCCATCTCTTCTTCGGGAATCATTTAGCAGATGTGTGGCTTGAGTGTCCATTCCCGCAACAAAAACGCTCTGCAGGAAGACTCCGAGAAGGCTGTGTTTGTGTTGGACTGCTCTAGACCGTAACTTTGAACTGTGTCTTTCTGCTACCGCCTAGCTGCCTCCTTGCTCTCAGGCAAAGAGCTTCATTTTATTGCAAACGTATGATTGAAGTCATACATGGTCAATATTCCGAACTTTCTGTCAATTCTTAGCAACCCCACGAGGAAGCCTGGTCAATAATGGTGTAGACACAGCGATGGGGCTGTGTGGACTCTGAACTCACTTCCAGGAATCTCTGAGCTGGGAGAGTCTGGTGATATGATTTCCATGTGCCGTGTTTTATTCATACCACCCTGAAGCAAGAGCCATGGAGCGGAAGCCCCTACAGAGCGGCTTGTTTCTAATGGATAGGGCTCATTGCCTATCATGAGGGTGGACCGTTTTATTGGACTTATTTAGAGACAGTAGGCTATGTGCATGCAGCCCGGAGTGCATAGAGAAATTTTGAGCTAGTCATGGACATGGAGAGTGGAGGGGAAGGCATAATGGGGCCATGAGAGGCTCTCCTGCCCTAGGGTACCTCTCTTCCCTGCTATCATGCCCTCATTTTATGGTTGAGGAGAGGAGGAAGTAATGGGGGCAGGAAGAGGGTGCACTTGGGAAGAAGAGGGTATATTTCTGGGAAGCCTCATGTAACATGAATGTATGGTTTAGAGGGCCTGGAGGAAAGTCACAGTGACTTTGGTAAGGGGCAGAGAAGATCATGAACATGGGCACTGCTGAAAGTGGGTTGACGTGATGCCACCCGCTCCCACCGCCCTCCCTGTTCTCCAGCTTGTTTGAGGAGTGGTCTGAGCCCTCACCGTGTCAATGCTTCACAGCTTCTCCCAACTTCTCAGTGCTGTTGCATCTGCTTTCTGAAGCATGTTAAATGTGCATTTTCCCTCCGTCTCCACTGCCTTAGCCTAGATCCCCTTCATCAAGCCCCGGGGACGGTTGTTCCAGCTACTAACTGGTCTCCCTGCCTCTACTTTCTGCTACTCCAACCCTCTCCCAGCTTCCTAGAGAGAGTATCTTTCTGAAGCACAGATCCCTCCCAACAGAGTCTTCTGTGGGAGAAAAAATTAACAACCTGTTATCAAGCATAGCCCCTGAGCCTTTGTCCCCCTGCGGTGTGGGGCAGATCCCACTCAGAGGGCAGCACCCTTCCCGGAGTGCTCACGGCCCCTAATCCCTGCTTAAGGGGACTAGGGGACTGCATGTGCCGGGCAGGGGCACTGCAGGGAGCACCTGCAGGAGTCCTAACCAGCAGCACCTCACTTGTGCCACACTGCCCAGCCGCTCTCAGTGAGTCAGCACACTGTGGTCGAGTAATGCGAGCCCAGAGGCAGAGTCCAGTGTGCTTTGCAGGACATAGAGGCATTTCCCAAACTCGCTGAGACCTACCTTTCTATTCTCTCTCCTTTTTTTTTTTTTTTTTTTTTTTTTTTTTAACAGTGGCCACCACCCTCCCCAGAACTTATGCCTTTCCTGGAGCCCCGTCTGCTTTTTTCCCTGCGTGTTTTGCACATGCTGTTGGTCTCTGCCATGTGCTTTGTCCTCTTCTCTGTCCAGAGCAGCCCCTTCTGACTTTTCAGTCCCTGCCCAGCTGCGAAGGCTTCCTTCACCCCTCAGGTACTTTGTACGCTTGTGTGTTGTAGTGCTTCTCAGGTCTTATTTTATTTTCTCAATCTGATTTTTAAAAATCAACTTACTTTGTTCTAATTCACAAACAAGAAAATGCACCCATTTTAAGTGTGCAGTTTGATGAATTTTGAAAAATGTGTATACCTGTGTAATAACCACGACAGGCAAGATATAGGATATTTCTAACCCCTTAAAAGATTCCCTTGTGCCCCTTCCTGGTCAATCCCCCTTACCCCAGTCCTACAAAATTATTGGTTTGATTTCTATCGTTATAGATTTGATGGTCTTTCCTGGAGCTTCATATACATGGAACACAGAGTACGTGCTTGTGTGTGTCTAGCTGCTTGCACTCAGAATGATGTTTTGGGATCCATTCATGTTGTGTGCGTCAGTAGATCATCCCTTTTCTTGATGAGCACTATTCCACTGTGTGACTGTGCCACAGTTGGTTTACCAGTTCTTCTGCAGCTTGGGCACTTTCTAGTTTGGGCTATTATTCTTAAGCCTACTCTGCAGTACAACTGTTTCATGGGCAGATATTTTTATTTCTCTTGAGTAGACACCTAGGAATGGAACTACTGAGTCAAAGACAGGTGTATGTTTAGTTTTATATGAAAGTGCCAGCATCTCCCCCCAAGTAGCTACAGCACTGAGCATTCTCCCCAGCGGTGCAGACTCCAGTTGCTCTACCTCTTTGCCAACATTTGTTCTTGCCCATCTTCTGAATTTTACCCATTCTGGTAGGTGTGCAGTGTTCGCTTGTTGCATTAATTTACATTCCCCTTTATCACAGTGTACTTTAATTATCTGCTTAAGAGTCAGTCTCGTCCATCAGAATTCAGTACAGGGAAACTGCAATCACTTTTGCTGGTTGAATGAACAGTCTGAACGTCACATGGTCCCTTTCCTCACTTCACTTAAAATCAAATAGGGATGGCTGGGTATGGCAGCTCATGCCTGTAATCTCAGCACTTTGGGAGGCTGAAGTGGGCGGATCACCTGAGGTCAGGAGTTCAAGACCAGACTGGCCAATATGGGGAAACCCTGTCTCTACTAAAAATACAAGAAATGAGCCGGGCCTGGTTTTGGGCACCTGTAATCTCAGCTACTCGGGAGGCTGAGACAGGAGAATTCCTTGAACCCAGGAGGCAGAGGTTGTAGTGAGCCGAGATCGAGTCACTACAGTCCAGCCTGGGAAACACAGCAGGACTCCATCTCAAAACAAAACAAAACAACCCCAGGACATCCTGGACAGATGATGCATTGGTGCCAGGTAAAGGTGGGGTGACTGACCATGCCAGTGTGCCCAGGTCTGAGAGATCTCTTGGGCTGCAGGACATTCAATCCTAAAACCAGGACAGTCTTGGGCAAACTAGGGTGGTTGGTCATCCAGGGAAGGTAAGGGGCCAGCATGAAGATAGCAGTGTGACATTTAGTCATAATTACACCAAAATGGGACTTTCTTTCTCTATAATTGATCTTAACTTAGCTTGTGAATCCCTACTTCTGCTTATGGTGGAAAAATTCAGTTTTTTCCAGCTGGTATGGTTTGGCTGTGTCCTCACCCAACTCTCACCTTGAGTTTTAATAATCCCCATGTGTCAAGGGTGAGGCCAGATGGAGATAATTGAATCATGGGGGCAGTCTCCCCAATACTGTTCTCAAGGTAGTGAATAAGCCTCACGAGAGCTGATGGTTTTATAAAGGGCAATTCCCCTGCACGCACTCTCTTGCCCACAGCCAGGCAGCCATGTAAGACATGGCATTGCTCCTCATTTGCCTTCTGCCATAATTGTGAGGCCTCCCCAGCCATGTGGAGCTGTGAGTCCATTACACCTCTTTCCTTTATAAATTACCCAGTCTTGGGTATGTCTTTATTAGCAGTGTGAGGACAGACTAATACACCATCTCAGGGTCACTCAGGTCCTCTCAGTCCTGCATATGGTTACTTAAGGCTTGAAACAGCTCAAGATTCTCTGCTTTGCCCCTTCTCCTCTCTTCTCTCATTACTGCCCACAATGGGAGCTGCTCAGTGATATGGACCTGGTCACTCCACCTTGTGCTGTTGATTTCTATGTGTCCTGCCTTGTTCCCGGGCCCATGGGGCATGTGCTTTGTAGGAATAGTCCAGGAACTTTCCAAAACCCTTCTGTAGCTTGCTGGGGTGATTTGAACTGTGAGACTTCCCTCAGGTATCCCTCCCTCCCCCACCCACCGCCAACCCCCTTGTTGCCCATCCACATGCTCCATTGTGTAGGTGAGTTTCAGTCCAAGGTTTGCAGTCTCCTTGGCTTGAGCCTGGAAATCAACAAGTTTCTTCCTTTTCTCATGCCCCCTGCTCCCTAACTTCCATTTCTGGCCCAACCCTAGTCATCAGCCCTCAGTATTCATTGTGTTATGTGCTGGTTCAAACATGTACTTCCCTTGAACAGGAGCTCTCTGGTTTATGGCATAACCTTATGCTCCAGGCTCTTGATATACAAGGATATGTTCTAGAGTTCCAACAAGTAAAAGCAAAAATAAAACCAAAACTCTTCTCTCTCAAGTGGCAGACTTAAAAGTCAAGGTTTTTAGGATTTACATTTTGAAAAATCAGCTTGGTGGCTATGCTGGTTTCTGGACTGCAGCCTGCACCTGCCCTCCAGTCAGGGCAATGCCCGGGGAATGCAGCCTGCTGCCTCAGCGTGGGGGCAGCAGGCATAGGGGAGGATGGAGGAGGGAGGCGGCTCTGGAGTGAGGTTTGAAGGCTTCCTGGAGGTGTGTGACCGGAGATTGACTTTAAAGGGCAAACTTTGGCTAAGGAGGTGCAGGGGCTGGAAACGCCTTCCACAGATGAAACCTGGCAGAAATCAAAGCACAATGTTGGCTGTGCCTGGTGTCAGCCCCCGATAAGCAGCCTGACTGCAGGGGAGGACGTGGCTACAGGGCAGATAAGATGGAAGGGCGGGTGGGGAGGTCTCTGGGCAATTTATCTCATACCTCCCATTGGCTTCTGTGAGCCCAGGTGGGTGCCAAGGTTGGCCACCTTCCCCAAATCTGCTCTCCTATTTGCAACACACCTCTCCTGGACAAAGAGTTTTTCCTCAGCCTTCACCACCCACAGAGGAGGTGTGATAACCTCTATTCTCAGAAAGGAGACTGGGACCCAACCAAGGCAAATCATTTGCTCGAGACCACAGAGCAAAGTTGACAATTCTGTCATTCCAGAAATATTTGTCGAGTGCCCCGATATGTCAGGTAGGTGCAGCTTGAACATTTGTTTTGTTTGTACTTAATAACATTTTCAAGAGGACATTACCTCTTTAAGTGAAAAATCTGTAAGGAGTTTCCTATCTTTCCTAAGTCTCTGTGGCACACTGATCACAATCATAGTATTATTTCTCAGGTTACCTAGAGACACACACAGATGTATGGCTTCCTGAAAGTTACCCAGGCACACACAGATGTATGGCTTTCAGGAAGCCGTACATCTGCATAGCTTCGAGGCCCAGCCTTGTTCAACATTTCACTCAGAAGAATTGCTGGCCTGATGACCAACACTGATTGTCAACAACTTAAAACTTCATTGAAGGCGCCTAAGAAAAATCAGTGACTGTGTGTGTGTGCGTGTGCGTGTATGTGTGTTGGTGTGTGTGCATAACATTCATTACTGCAAACTGGGATGGAGTGTGGCTGGAAGGCAGCCCCGAAGCAAGGCTCAGAGCCTGGAGCGGCTGACCTCTTGGGGACACTGCAGCCCTGGCCTGGCCTACTTTTCTCTTCTCCCATATCTGGAAAATGAAAGTAGCCCGACGTGTCCGGGGACCTGGCCCAAGACTCCACCCACTGGCAGCTCTTCACTTGTATCTTTTCTTATCGAAAATGGGAGGTCACACCCAGTGTAAGGAAAATTCCAAGGCATTTGTCTCGACTAATGTGAAAGATGATTACATTGGCCAGAGGACTGCCAAGGTTCCCTCTCAGCTGCTGGAGTCAAGGAGTGGAAGGTTTCAAAGGGCCCTCCCTGGCTTCCCCAGGCCTGTAGTTTGTGACCGTGTCATTTCCAGAGTCAGAAGGCCCAGAGATGGCCCCAGGGAATTGTTTCTCCTTCTAGGGTGTCTGAAGAGACAGAAAGCCAGGGTAAGGTTCACTGAACCTCCAAGCAAAAATAAATGTCCAGAAGGGGCCGCTTTACTCTGAGGACATTGAATAACAACCAAAACTACCACTGATGAGCCATTTGTGCCGGGCCCTGTGCTGGAGACTTTGAACACCTGTATTCACCCCTCCCTTATGACACTCATGAAGATATACCATGGTTGTCTTTGTTTTCTGGGTGGGAATCTCAGGCATGAGGGTTGGGGTGGCTTGGGGAAGGTGTATATCTAAGAGGTAGCTCTTATTTATTTTATTCTAGAGCTTAAGACACATTCTTTTCAAGATAGACATGGAACTGGCAAAAGGATTAAAAGTTAAATAGGGATAACATTATGCAAATTGATCTTATGTAAAAAAAAGGAAAACCACAAAGATATTTGAAGGCATCAATATGTGTTATGTCATGATTTTTAAAATGATGCTACCAAGAGTACTTCAGAGCTCTCAAGCTGAAATATATCTGTATACTTATATACATAAATTAAGGAATACTTACTGCTAAAACCTCAAAAATCAGAAGTACGTAAAGGAAGAAATAAAAGCTCCTTCTTCCCCTCTGATTCTAATTTATATCAAATTTATATCTCTATGTGTAGCTCAATTTGCCTTTTTAACTAAATGGGGTGATATCAGACATATCATTCCCTAACATTTTCCTCTGTTAACGACACCTAATGGACATCTATGCATGGTGCTGAATATAGAGCATACTTCCTTGAAAAATCCCTTGCATGGCATTTTATTCTTGAATAAATGCCACTTGCGTGGCATTTTATTGTAAGGTTGTGTCATAATTTATGTATTCAGCTTTTGGCTGAAAGTATCAGAAAGTGGCCCAAACTGGCTTAAACAAATTTACCATCTCATGTAACTGAAGTTCAAAGAAAGAGTGGCTTCTGAGTGGGTTCCATACTACGGGCATAGTATTTGGCATTTCCTTCTATGTCTCCTCCTCTGTGTGTTGGTTTTGTTTGAAGATTATTCCCCTTTATGGTGGCAAAATGGTTTTTGTAGTGGCACCAGGCTTTACAACCTCTTGCGAGGGAAGAGGGAGAAATGCCATACCTTAATGTGCCAAGAAGGAGGCGTGAGATTCACCCTGGTTGAACCCCAGGGTGCCGGTGTCCTCTCCTAGATCAGTGGCTACCAAGGGCCATCTTCCAAGGAAGCACCTGGACTATACATCCTCCACAATGGGCCCTTAGAATGGGTCCATATTTTTCAAAATTGCAAATAATGTTTAAAATCCTTGTACTTGGCCGGGTGTGGTGGCTCATGCCTGTAATCCCAGCACTTTGGGAGGCTGAGGTGAGTGGATCACCTGAGGCCAGGAGTTTGAGACCAGCCTGGCCAACATGGCGAAACCCCATCTCTAATAAAAATACAAAAAAATTAGCCAGATGTGGTGGCCTGTGCCTGTAATCCCAGTTACTAGGGAGGCTGAAGCAGGAGAACTGCTTGAACCCTGGAGATGGAGGTTGCAGTGAGCTGAGATTGCGCCATTGCACTGCAGCCTGGGTGACAGAGCAAGACTCTGTCTCAAAAAAAAAAAAAAAAAGAAAGAAAAAAATTCTTACACTTTACATATAGCACTGTTTACTGGGGCAATTATCTGTTTAGGATAAACTAGAAATAATATTGCTAGGCCCATAAATAGAATATGGGTTTTAAAAGTTTAACACTTTATCCTCCAAAACAGATTTTAATAGTTTGCACTTATAATAGATGTGCCTGGTTTCTTATGCCTCACTTACTGGAATATTAGAAATCTTTTAGTCTCTCCTGAAACATGGCATTTTTCTATTATCTTAATTCACATTTCTTTGGTTATTACTGATCTTGAACATATTTTTCACGTTTATTGGCTGTGCTTTTTGCTTCTTTCTTTTTTTCTTCTGTGGACTGTTTAATTCATGTCTTTTGCAGTATTTTCTCTTGGATTTGTGAGAATTGTTTATTTATTGTAAACATTAAACCTTAATTGGTAATATATGTTGCAAATATTTTTCCCTAAGTTTTCATTTATTTGCCAAACTTAGTTTTTTTTTTTTTTTCCAAGTTGTCTTTTCTATGCAGAAGTTTTCATTTTTATGTAGCTGAAGCTATGAGAAATTTTCCTTTACCATCTCTGAGTTTAATGTCATGCTGAGAAGTCCTTCCTGTCTAGGGAAGATGTGTTCACAGCCTACTGACTGCAGGTACTTCCTGCCAGTTCTGAGCTTGAGCTGAGTCAAATGTAAACAGTTCCTGGGGCTGTGGGTATAGAAACTCCCTTTCTCCTTGGGTCTGGAATACCACAATGCCTTTTCCCTGTTCTCATTTTTCTTAAATGTTTTCATTTAATCAAGGCATTATGAGCCAGGGGATCAACTATTTGCAAAACTCAGTAAAAGGCAGATTCCCAAGGCTCTACTTCTGCTGCAGTAGGTCTGGGGCCAAAGTGTGTGAGAAAGAAAGTGTCAGCATTTATTCATTCCACAGATATTTCATGAGGTTATTCATTCCACGGATATTTCGTGAGGGTTCAAGTCATCATTCTAGGGAGCATGGATACAATATGGTGAACGCCATAGACAAGATTCTTATTCTCATGTAGCCTGCATTCTACTGGGGGAGATGGATGATAGGCAAACAAATAAACAAACTCATCTGAGCACCAAAAAGTCCAGTAGGCAAAGTGCTGACTGTGGAAAAAAAGCTGGGGTGGAAAGAGAGGCTATGACCCCTGCAAAATGGAAAAGGGGCAAGGATTTAATCATTTGTCTCTGAAAAATCTCAGTGATGAGTTCCTTCCCTACCTTCCCTCAACCTCCAGTTTAGAGGAGACTGATGATGATTGACAGGGATGCACTGGTAGCTTCTCAGAAGCCCATGTGCCTTCTCTACTGCTTTAGTCACCCCTTACTCTGCATTTTCACAGAACCTCAGTGAAATCGCTTAAACCTCTGAATACACGAGAGCCACCCTCATGGCTCTTTCTTGGATGCCAAATAGATAAAATATTGCCTCTTAAACCTATGTCTGAATTCCTCTTGCCTTTCCAAGGTAGGAGACAATACCATACTCATTTGACAGCCACCATTTATGGTCAACAAATCTCTAAGCTCAAAGAAGAGAAGAGGCAAAAAGCAACCCTACCTTATGCAGTTAAAAAAAAAAACTCCCTTTATAAAGTTTCATTCACCCTTTCTTAAAACCCTAAAATTGACGTCAACAATTCCCCTCTTTAATGATGAGAGGATGGAGGAGCAAACAGGTCAAGGGACTTATTCCAGTCGAATGTCTTGGTAGCTCAGTCCCAAGGAGCTCTGCCTCAGTAGTGCCACTTCGAATCTCATGTTCTTTTCATCTTGTCAGTGATGACCAGCACATGGTTTCTAGCTTTGCAATGTAATTTAGGATTTACTCCTTGGGTTTAGTTTTGGGACCTCTCGAAGAAGTTCAAATATTAAGAATTTTGCTAGCTGTCTTGTGATCTGTTGCTGTGTAACAACCTCTTCCCCTACCCTCAATCCAGTAAAACAACAACCATCTTCTCTTTTCTCATGGTTCTATGGGCAGTTCTGCTCCACATGATGTGGTCTGGGGCTGCAGTCCTGTGGATGCTTCTTTGGGCTGATGAGTTTCCATATGGTGCCTTCACATGTCTGGTGCTTTGGTGAGACAGTGGGGAGGCTGGGCTCAGATGGCATGCTGCGATGACTGGCCTCTCTGCCCATGTTGTCTCTGGGCCTCTCCATATGGTCTTTCTGCATTCTCTCCAGCCGGGTGGCCTATTCCTTACATGGTAGTTTGGGGCTCCTAAAAGTGTAGACATGGAAGCTGCTCAACCTTTGTGAGGTGCTGGCGCGGAGCTAGTCTAACATCCCTTCCTCTGCCCTCTATGGGTAAAGCAGAAACACCAAATTCAAGCCGGGAGGAAAACGAAGTCCCTCTTTCAAAGGCGAAAGTGACAATGAATTTGCAGCCCCTTTAAATCCACCACAATGTCCAATCAGGAGCACCCATTTTCTCATTGACCTTCTGCTAAGTGAAAAGGTAGAAGGAATTTTCACAGTGGTTTTTAGAAAAGTAAAGCAATACAGGAAAGGATTTTGCTGTCATTTAAAACATGGCCTGCTCTAGATGGAGGACCTTTTGGTGACTTCTATTTTCTTCTTCTTCTTATTTAGTAAAAAACATTTCTGCATTTCATGAAGTTTTCAGTGCATCATTTTATAATCAGAAAACAATGCCATTTTATTAAATATATATATTTAACTCATTAAATATCTATCTCTATATATTTAACTCATTAAATATCTAGCTCATTGAATATATATTTTCATTATATATGTATATGTATGTGTGTTTATATATAAACGTGTGTTGTGTGTATTCTTTATACACTTTTCTCTTTTTTTTGAGTTGGACCTTGACAAAGTCAGTGGTGACACCTGGATTACCATGTGTTAACTTTAATCAGTTATGTGACATCCATGGGATTGGCAGGTAAAACATGTTATTGGTGGTGGGAGTTTGACTAGATGGCTTCCAAATACCTTTCCAGATACCGTATCTTCAACTCTCTGACCGCATCCAATCCAGACCAACACTTCTTTACTAAGTTTCTCTGTTAATCAGTTTGCACAGGAAAATGTTTTCATTCAATACATATGCATGATGAGCATGTTGTGACACTGGCTCTGTGTAGACATAGTGGGCATTGAGGAAATCCAGGGATCCTACCATTAGGAGCTTATGAGCTGGCAGGGAGCTATGATGATGCACAAAATTGTAACAAATGCTGAAAGAACACAGTTAAAAGAGAAATAAAATTCAAATTTAAATAACTGGTGATTATCAGTTATTTGAAAAAAAAATTCACCTCTTTCCAAGGAGATTAGATTTCCACTTTTAGAGTTCTTTATACAAATACACATATTCTGAGTTCTTGATCTCAGAACCCCATTGCATACATTGCATGCAACTGGTTTGCAAGGTTTTGGTGCACACCCATCCCACGCGTTCCTGATTGTCTACTATAGTTCCTAGAAATGTCCAGGAAGTCTAGATGACAGAAGTTAATTTATTCCCAGGGAATGTAAAGCATATCTTGGCAGATAAGAATGAAAATACAGGTTAAAGAACGAAGATATCATTGGGAGTGGCTATGAGGAGCCATTTTAATTTCTAGCATTGAATGGGTGGCACACTTGGCTTTAAGAGGATCAAACTGTTGGCAATGTATCACGGAGCTTCCCAACTGATCTGTGCCAGGGAGGGAGCAACAGTGCACATCTGAAACTTATTACAGACTAATTTCAAGTGATATTGTACTGCTTCATGTATGATGTAAGAACTTTATAATGCTTTTATTTCTCCCTTCTTGGTCTTGTGTTATTATTGCTGCACATTTTTCTTCTACATATGTTATAAGACCCACAATACATTTTAATTTTGCTGTTTTGAAATATTTTAAATAATAAAATATTTTACGTATGTACCCATGTAGTTACCATTTCTATTGTTTTGTATTTGTTTTGTTTTTTGTTTTTTTTTTTTTTAGACGGAGTCTCACTCTGTCGCCCAGGCTGGAGTGCAGTGGCACGATCTCTACTCACTGCAAGCTCCGCCTCCCAGGTTCACGCCATTCTCCTGCCTCAGCCTCCCGAGTAGCTGGGACTACAGGTGCCGCCACCTTGCCCGGCTAATTTTTTGTATTTTTAGTAGAGACGGGGTTTCACTGTGTTAGCCAAGATGGTCTTGATCTCCTGACCTTGCGATTCGCCCACCTCATGTTTCCATTTGGTATAATTTTCTTTTTATCTGGAGGGTTTCCTTCAACATTTCTTAGAGTGCAGGTCTGCCGGTAACATTTCAGTTTATAGATGTCTGAAAATGACTTCATTTTATCTTCATTTCTGAAAGATGTTTTTGCTGCATCAATTTTTGTAGGTCTAGAATTATTTATTTTAGCACTTTAAAGATATTGATCTAGGGTCTTTTGGCTTGCATTGTTACTAATGAGAAATCTGCTGTCGTTCTTTCTTCTTTTTTTGCTGTTCTTTGGCAACTTTTAAGACTTTCTCTTTAGCATGTATTGTAAGCATTTGATTGTTACGTACCTTAGTATAGTCTTCATAGTTTTTGCATTAGGGCTTGTTGCCCTTCTTGGATCTGTGGGCTTGCAGTTACTGTATTTGGGGGGTTTGTAGCCATTATTTATTCAACATTTTTTTCTATTCCTCTTTCCCAATCCCCCCTTGGGGGACTTCCATTACACATATATTTGGATGTTTTACCTTGTTCTACAATTCATTAATGCTCTGCTCATTTTTTCAATCTTCTTTTCTCACTGCTTAATTTTGGGTACTTTCTATTGCCATGTCTTGAAGTTTAATAATGCCTGCTTGCTTGCTCTTTCTTTCTTTCTTTCTTTCTTTCTTTCTTTCTTTCTTTCTTTCTTTCTTTCTTTCTCTCTCTCTCTCTCTCTTTCTTTCCTTCTTTCCTTTCTTTCTCTCCTTCCTTCCCTCCTTCCTTCCTTCCTTCCTTCCTTCCTTCCTTCCTTCCTTCCTTCCTTCCTTCCTTCCTTCCTTCCTTTTTCTTGCTCTGTTGCCCAGGCTGGAGTACAGTGGTGCAATCTCAGCTCACTGCAACCTCTGCATCCCACATTTCAGCAATTCTTATGTCTCAGTCCCCTGAGTAGCTGGGATTACAGCACCTGCCACCATGCTGGTCTAACTTTTGTATTTTTAGTACAGATGGGGTTTTGCCATTTTGGCCAGGTTGGTCTTGAACTCCTGATCTCAGGTGATCCACCCACCTTGGCCTCCCAAAGGGCTGGAATTATAGGTGTGACCCATGGTGCCCAGCTGAAGTTTACTAATTTTTTCTTTTGTAACGTGAATTTGCCATAATACAATCTAATGTATTTTCTTAAATCCAAGATATAGCTGATTTTCTCTCAATTAGTTATTTTACCTTAAAAAATCTCTTTGATGTCTCTATTCAACATGCTTGATATTTCCTCTAGCATCTTGACCTTATAGAATAGTCATAATAAATGTTTTCATGTCCTTGCTTGTTAATTCTTGTTCTGTGTTAGTTCTGGATCTGTTTTGATTGATTCATTTTTCTCCTCCTGTTGGTTATATTTTCCTGCTTCTTTGCATGCTTGGTGATTTTTTACTGGATTGTAGGAATTGTGAGTTTGACATTTGGGTTAGACCTAACATATACAGAACACTCCACACAAGAACAGTGAAATACACATTTTTATCAACTGCACATGGAATATTCTCCAGGGTTGACTATATGTGAAGACATAAAACAATGCTTAATACACTAAAAAAGAGAGAAATCGTACAAATATGTTCTCTGATCACAATGAAATGAAATTAGAAATCAATAAAAGAAGAAAATTTAGGAAAGTCATGAATATGTGAAAATTAAACAATATACTCTTAAATATCAAATACGTCAAAGAAGAAATTTAATGAGAAATTGAAAATACTGTAAGATTAAAGAAAATAAAAGCACAATATATCAAGCTTATGGGGTGCAGCTAAAGCTATACATAGAGAAAAATTAGAGAAATAAATGAGTATATTACAAAAAAAGATCTTAAATGACTTATCATTCCACTCTAATAAACTAAAAAAGAAGAGAATACTAAATGCCAGATATCAGAAGGAAGTACATAATTAAGATCAGAGTAGAAATAGATAAAATAGGGAGCAGAAAAAAATAGAGAAAATCAACAAACCAAATGTAGGTTCTCTTCTCTCAAAAGATAAGCAAAACTGGCAAAGCAGTCACTAGACTGATCAAAAATTGAAAGATGACTCAAGTAACTAAAATCAGGAATTAAAGAGGGGATCTTACAGAAATAAGAAGGATTCTAAGGGTACACTATGAAAAAATTGTATGCTAACTAATTAAATAGCCTAGTTGAAAGGGACAGATTCCTAGAAAGACAACCAAAACTGGATCAAGAAGAAGTAGATAATCTGAATGGGATTGTAATGAAGAAAGACACTGAAATAGTAGTCGAAAAACTTCCCACAAAACAACAACAACAACAACAACAACAACAACAACAACAAAAAAGCCCATGCCCAGATGGTTTTGCTGGTGAATTCCACCAAACATTTAAAAAAGATGAGCAGCAATCCTTCAAAAAACTATTTCAAAAAGTAGAAAAGGAAGGGACAGTTGCCAATTCATCCTAGGAAGCCAGTATTACCCTGGTACCAACACCAGATGAAAACATCATGTGAAAAGTAAAATAAAGACCAATATCCCTGATGAATATAGATATACAAATCCTCAGCAAAACACTGGACATGAAACAGAGCAGCTTTAAAATAATTATACACCATGACCAAGTTGGAATTATCCTAAGAATGCAACATTGTATCAACATCCAAAAATCAATCAATGTAATGCAACATATTAATAAAGGATCGAATCTGCATCATCTCGATAGATGCAGACAAAATGTCTGATAAAATCTGACACCCTTTCAAGATAAAAAAAAAACAAAACCCAACAACAATCAACAGAGTAGGAATAGAAGAGAACTTTCTTAACCTGATAATGGGCATCCAAAAAACCCCACAGTTAACATTAATGATCAAAGACCAATAGCTTTCCCTCTATGATCAGGAAGAAAGAAGGATGTTTACTCCCACCACTTCTATTCAACATTGTACTGGGAATGCAAGCTAGGGAAATTCAGCCAAAAGAAATGAAAGGGATTCATATTGGAAAAAACTAGCTCTTTTCTTAAATGACCTGGTCTTGTATATGGAAAATTCTAAGGAATCCACTTAAAACTTAGACTACTAAACAAGTTTAGTAAGTTTGCATGATACAAGATCCATACATGAAAATTAATTGTATTTTGTACATTAGCAATGAAAATTTGAAAAAAAATTAAGAAAACAATTCTACTTACAATAGCTTCAAAAAGAATAAAATAGTATAAACTTAGGAAGCGCAAGACTTGTACACTAAAAGTATGAAATGTTATTGAAAATAATTTTAAAATCGCTAAGTTAATTGAAAGACATCCCATGTTCATGAATCAGAGGACTTAATATTTTTAAAGATGGCAGTACTCCCCAAATGTATGCCAGATCTATCACAATCCTTATGAATTTCCAAATTGTCTTTGTTGCAGAAATTGAAAAGCTACTCATAAAATCCACAAGGAAATGCCGAGGATGGAGAATATCTAAAACAATCTTGAAAAAAAACAAAGTTCAATGACTTACACTCCCACTTTAAAACTTACTACAAAGCAACAGTATTCAAGACAGTAGGATGTTCTCAGAGTATAAATATAAAAATCAATAAAAATAGAATTACGAGTTCAGAAACATCCCCTTACATTTATGGTCAATTGATTTCAGCAAGGATGTCAGCAATTCAGTGGGGGAAAGAATAGTCTTCTTAGCGAAAGGTGCTGGGACATCTGGATATCCACATGTGAAGAAAAAGTTTGCATCTCTATCTTGTACTATACACAAAAAATAACTCAAAAAAGCAATCATAGAACGAAATGTATGATCTAGAACTGCAAAACTCCTAGAAGGAAACATAAACATAAATCTTTGTGACCTTGAATTGTACAATGATTCCTTAACTATACAGCACCAGAGCACAAGCAACAACAAAATAGATAATTGCACTTCACCAAAATTTAATCCTTTCACGTTTTAAAGTACTCTCTTAAGAAAGTGAAAATATAGCTCATGGAATGGGATAAAATATTTGCAAATTATCTGATAATGAACTTCTATCCGTAATATACACACAGCTCTGATAAATGAACAGTAAAAAGACAACACAATTAAAAAGTGGGCAAAAGATTTGAATGGACAGTTCTCCAAAGAAGATAGGTAAGTGACTGCTAAGCACATTAAAAGATGCTTGACATTACTGGTCATTAGGAAATGCAAAGCAAAACACACTAAGATACCTTCCACTAGAATGATGGGATGAAAGAGGCCAGAAATAATGTTAGTGAGGACACAGAGAAATTGGTACACTCATTTATTACTGGAAGGAATGTAAGATGGTGCAGCTACTTTTAAAATAGTTTGTGGTTCTCTGAAATGTTCAACATAGAGTTGCCGTATGACTCAGCAATTCCACTCCTAGGTATCTATGTGACATAATTAACACAAAAATTTGTACACCAATTTTCATAGCAACATTATTCAAAATAACCAAAACATAGAAACAACCCAAATGTCCATTAATGAATGAATGGACTAACAATATGTGGTATATCCACACAACGGAATATTATTCAGCCACAGAAAGGAGTGAAGTACTACCTATACGTAGTATGACACAGATGAACCTTGAAATCATTATGCTAAGTGAGAGGAGCCAGTTACAGAAGCCCACACATTGTATAATTCCATTTATATGGAATGTTTAGAATAAGCAAATTTATAGAATCAGAAAGTAGTATAGAGATTGCCAGGGGCTGGAAGAAAGGGGAATTAAGAGTGATTGCTAATGGGTGTGAAGTTTCTTTTGGGGGTGATGAAAATGCTCTGAAATAGGATAGTGGTGATGGGTGCACAACTCTACGAATACACAGAAACCCTTTGAATTGTACACTTTTAAAAGGGTAATTTTATGGTGTGTGAATGACATCTCAATAAAATTCTCATTAAAATAAGAATATATGAGAATATCTATCTCTGAGTGTAGAGATTTTTGAAAATCCTGCAGAAATATGCTGAATTAGTTGAAACCAGCCAAGGGAGCCTGGGATGGGAGAGTTTGAATCACACCCAATGGCCTGCATCTGGTGCTCTCCCAAGATCCGTGGAAATAATCTTCCAACCTGCAATGTACCAGGGCATCTACCGGCCTGGCTCCACAGTGGTTTCAGGCATTGCTCTACAGATGATCAAGTTTTCATCCTAGAGTACGAATGAGGATTGAGTTACACTAACTGTAAAAGGGACAGGAAATAACAGCTCCTTCCCTGTCCTGGGGTCAGGGGTTTGAAAAGCACCTCATCTATCAGTGAATATCCAGCTTCCTGACAAAGGAAAGGGCTAGGGGATTTGCTCACCGCCACTCCCTGCTCCCCCCTCCCCGCCCCGCCCCGTTTAGAAGCCCAAGGCGAATTAGGCCTGAATGGCAACTTGATTCTCATGTGAATATCAGAGAAACACAAATGTTGCAGGCTACACTGGAAGTCATGATGACTTCAGTCTGATAGTGGATTTGGGCTTAATGGTTGAGCAGCTCCAGTGGCTTCCTCTCTTGATTACATTGGTGGCTGTGAGCTGAACTACTCAGTGTCATCAGTCATCAGTATCAATGGCCCTTTTGCCTGGGATACTTTGGAAGAATGAAAAAGAGTAAAGGCAGTTCTACTTTTAAAGAAGTTAAAACATGGGTTACAGAGCATTTTCATGTATTGTTTATCAAATGTTATCCTGCCTCAGAATACCTGGAGGGCACAGATTCCTAGGTCCCACCTCTGGAGCTACTAAGTCAGTCGATGTGGTCTAATAACCTAACACCTTGGCATTCACTTCCAGCTTTTCTTCATTTTCTCCTCTTGCCTTTCCTTCTTCAAATGTTCTCCTGTTTCTTCTTGGCTTTATAACTATCTTTGTTGCTGCTTCCTGTTTGGACGAACGGAGGCAAGATGGTGCACTTCCAGGTTCTTCATCACCATCTTTTCCGCGTGTGCGAAAATGCAGCCGGCGCCTGGGAAGGTGCAGACCAACCGGGCATGCGCCAGGTGACGTCAATCCGAAGAGACCAAGATTTACCTGGTCGCACCTGCAGAATGCCCCTGACACGCCCGTGCCCCGCCTATTGCCCTCCCACTCCCAGAAAAGCCGCTCCCGGCCTGCGTCCAGCGCAGACTTCCCAGCCCCCAGTCGGGACTGTATCAGGAACTCCGCCCGAGAGCTCACCGGGGGACTCTCTTGGCCTCCTTTGCCGGAGGCCGACAGACCTCTCCCTACCCCACTCCTTCCCTGAAGCTAGGTGACCAAAAATAAATTTGCAGTTTTGCTCCTACCCTTGCCTACTTGCTGGTTCTTTTGTGCCCTCTCTGGTGGTCTTAGGAAAACAAATCACTTCCCTTCCTATACATTGCCTTAACTACATTTTAAAATCTAATCCTTTAATTTAAACATTATTTCTGGAGACATGTTTGCCATGTGGTCCATTTTGTTAGAAAAACACAAGAGAAAAAAATTGCTGATAATCTTCTCAAAAGGGATTATCTTGTTTGTTCTAAAGCCAAGGATGTATAGTGCATCTTGGAATGTTTTGGATTGAGGTGGGACATTTGCTTTCTTTTTGTTTTCAAACACCTTTAATTTACTTGGTATAAGAACTTCAGAATCAGCATAAAGTAAACGTAGTTTCTTAGGAATAGTGTCATGATAATTCCATGCACTCAACATGAGGTAGGTGATAACAAAAGTGGTGGTTTTCCTGATTTTTCTTATTCAGCCTCCATTACACAAAACAAAACAAAACAAACACCCTGGAGACAGAGATTCCTGTTATGCCATAGTATTTCTCTTTCTCTCTCTTTTTTAAATACTTCAAGTGAGCATGCCATCAGCAGGGCTGTCCTCACTGAGCTATTTGGTGCTGGGAGAGGTTGTAGACAGTTGTTTGGTCAGTGCGAATGAGAGCTGATAGCCTCGCTGTAAGGCTGTCTGGCTGGGTACTCTCAGAGATTGTTAACAGTTTTAAAAAGTTTTCTAATCACTAACCATGTTAGGAAACCGGGGCTTTGTGTATGAAGAACAACTTCCTCTCAGGGACTGTACTCAAGCCTGAGGTTTGGACCTCAGCCAGTTCTATGAGCGAACAGGAGCAATGTCAAAAACATCAGGATTCCTGGTCATGAGGACCAGAGGGGGCCACTCCCAGGGATGGTAAGCGTCTGTAGGGCCGTCACGTGACTTTGCACCCCTGATGCTCCACAGAAAGGGATTTTCTGCACCCAGCAAGTGCTGACTGATTTCCTGAGGACACCTAGTCCTACTCTAAACTCTAAGAAGTTCTAGGGCCACATCAGGAAAGTGAGATTCATGCCCTGACTCATTTCCACACTTCAGAGGACACTTTCTTTGAGTGGGTGTTTGGGAAAAAAATGCAAGGTAGATGTAATTCTCCTACCCATCAGCTGATGACTTCTACTGACAGTGTCTAGAATAGAACATTTTTTTTCCTTTTGGGTAGCTACCTTCTCCCCAGATGGATGGTGTGTTCCGTAAAGCATGGAGGCATTTCTGGGTGAAATCATAATATTCCCTTGTGTGTAATCCTACTAGCTCCCTTTCATAAAGTAGCTGGAAGGTCTGAGTGGTCAAGAGTAATCCCTGAGCTGGTCTTGACACAAGCAGATACGGGCTCTTCCATCCTTGGGTCCCTCTGGTCTGACACCTGATGACACACTTAGGCGTTTTCCTCAAGTACCTAAAACTATAGTCAGTAGGTACTTAGAAGCAATTACAAGCTGTGCTAATGCTTTTTAAAGGTGGAAATATTGGCCAGGCATGGTGGCTCACACCTGTAATCCCAGCACTTTTGGAGGCCAAGGCAGGCAGATCACGAGGTCAGGAGTTCAAGACCAGCCTGACCAACATGGTGAAACACTGTCTCTACTAAAGATACAAGAAATTTGCCAGGCGTGGTGGCGGGTGCCTGTAGTCCCAGCTACTCAGGAGGCTGAGGCAGGAGAATGGCATGAACCTGGGAGGCGGAGCTTGCACTGAGCCGTGATCACACCACTACACTCCAGCCTGGGTGACAGAGCAAGACTCCATCTCAGAAAAGAAAAAAAAAAAAAGTTAGCTGGGTGTTGTGGCACGCACCTGTAATCCCAGCTACTCGGGAGGCTGAGGCAGGAGAATTGCTAGAACCTGGGAGGCAGAGGTTGCAGTGAGCCAAAGTCATGCTGCTGCACTCCAGGTTAAGTGACAGAGTGAGACTCCATCTAAAAAAGAAAAAAAAAAAAAGGTGGAAATAGCAATATGTGCTTTAGCTAAATATTAATTTTGTTGTTTTTGCCCTACCATTTAGCTCTGTGGTCTTGATCAAGGTCTCATCGCGAATCTGAATCTCTCACAACTCTGAATCTCAATTTTCTGGTTTGCAGAACTAAGACATAGCAGTTACAATGTGACGAGGAAATGGGAAAGGTCATACAAAAACCCTAACTGAAAAATCAATTAATATGAAGCTCAGTTAAACTAAAGACAGCCTGTTGACATCTTTCGCGCATTTCCTCCTTGGTTCCCAGGAACTCTGGAAAAAGAGGCATTTGTTCTAAACATGGAAATGCAGCAAAATGATGATTCTCTTGGTACCATGCTAGAGCATTTTCTAATAAGCTGGCCTGGTGGTCTGGTTTGACACAATCAATAACTTAAATAAATACACACAGGGTACAGCCCTGCAATATTAGAAGTTACTCAGAATCAACTGATAGTAGTAAAAATTCTAGTTGAGAAATTATCCCCAAAGATGATATGATTTTATCACCCTGTACAAAGTTAACCAGTCTTACACATAATATGGATCCTTTCAAACTTTTAAATGAAGTATAATGTACATACAGAACAGTGAACTCATCATGGGCAACTAAATTAATTTTCACAAAGTCACATTTTGTGAATATGCTATGATTTATTAATACATTGTACTGCTGATGAACATTTGGGTAGTTTCTAGTTTTTGGCTAATAAATATAGGGCTGCTATGAGTATTATTGCATACATACTTTGGTTGACATTTTGACTATTTTCTGTTGGTCTTGTACTTGTGAGTGAAATTACTGAGTCATAAGATATGTATTTGTTCCTCAGCAGTAGTTACTGCCACACAGCATGGTTCTACTCATATATACTTCCAGTGGGATTGTTTGACAGTTCCAGCTGATGGAAATCTTTACCAACATTGAATATTTTCTCTTTTTCATTTTCACCATTCTGGTAAGAGTGTCCTGAAATTTCATTCTGGCTTTAATTGAATTTCCCCAATGGCTAATGAAGTTGAACACTTTTTCAAAACTTTTTTGGCCATTTAAATATTTTCTTTCATTAAGGATTGGTTCAGTCTTTTGTTTACATTTCTATTGGATGACCTAGATTTTTCTTACTGATTTGCAGCGGTTTTTAATGCATTCTGGGTAAGAACACTTTGTCAGCAATATCTATTGCAAATACCTACTTCAACTCTGTGGACTGCATTTCATTTCCTTAATGGTGTCTTTGGATGAACACACCTTGAGTTATCAATAGTCTTTCTCTGATTATTAGAATATTTTGTGTCTGTTTTACAACTATTTGCCTACTCCAAAGTCACAAAAATTTTCTCCTGTGCGTTTCTTTAAAGGCTTTATTGTTTTACTTTTCACATTCAGATCTGCAGACCAACAATTAAGATTTGGATATGGTATTAAGTAGTGGCTCAAGGTTCAATTTTCATTTCTCCATTTGACTATCCAGATGATTCAGTGCCATTTAGAGAAATGAATACTCTTTTCTCTCTTCACGTCAGTGTTGTGTTGGGCATAAATCAGGTAACTATGTATGTGTGTGTGAGTCCTTTTCTGGACTGTTTACTCTATTGTATCGGTCAGTTTGTATAAATTTTCACTGAAATGCTGTCCTAATTACTATAGCCCTAATATAAGATGATATCTGGTAGGATAAGTCTTTACTATTCCTCAAGATTACCATAGCAATTCTTTGCATTTAATATTTTCATATGAATTTTAAAATCACCTGTCAATTCCCACCAAATACCAACAGCAATTTTGATTGGGATTACAATTAATTTGCAAATCAATTTGGGAAGAACTGACATCTTTGCAACATCAAATCTTTCAATTATTGAACATGCTACAGTATATATCTCCGTGTATGTATTTTTAAACTTCTCTTGGCCATTTTATAATTTTCAGTGTAGAAAACTTACTTTTCATATTTTCAGAAGAATCACTGTTTGTGGCAGCAATAGCTTTATTTTAGGTGGTTACTATTTTAGTGAGATTGTACACGATGTAATTTTTGAAACATTTCATTTATGATTTGTTTGTTGATAGAAATAAAGGTGATTTTCATATTGACCTTTTATCCACAGACACTGCTAAACTCGTTTATTGATTTTAATAATCTGTACATGCTTGTGAATATTCCAGAAAAACAATCATGCCATCTGCAAATAATGGCATTAATTTTTGAAGGGTGGTTTCACTGGGTAAGATTTCTTAATTGACAGGTTAGTTTTCTTTAGGTGCTCAGAGTGTGTCATTCCAATGCCTTTTGGCCTCCATACTTTCTCATGAGAATTCAGTTGCTAATCACATCTTTGTATTTCCTGTATGTGATGGGTCATTTTTCTTTAGTTGCTGTCAGGATATTTTCTTTATCATTGGCTTTTAACACTTTGATTATTATGTGCTTTCTTTGTGATTATTCTTTGTTAGGTTGTGTTGAGCTTGTTGAATATGTAAATTAATATTTTTCACTGTTTGAAAAGTTGTCAGTCATTATTCCTTTAAATATTTTCTACCCCCTTCTCCCCCTCCTTTCTGGGATTTTAATTACATATATTTTGGTAGCTTAATATTATTTCACAAGTCTCCAGGGGCTCTGTTTATTTTTCTACAGTCTTTTTGTCTTTGTGATCTTTTAACTGTGTAAAAAACTCACTAGTTCTTTTCTGTCACTAATCTGCTCTGGGAACTACCTCATAAATTTAAAAATTCCAGCAACTGTTCTTTCCAGCTGTTTTTAAACGTTATAGAGCTTCCCTTTCTCTGTCAAAGATTTTATATTTGTTCACTCATCAATATTTTATTTAAAAAATTATTTGAACGTGTTTCTCTTTACTTTTTGAGCATATTGATGTACAACATCTGGACCTACTCAGAGTCACCTACATTTTTGAAGCCCATATTTTTTAAGACGTAGAATTCTAGTTTTGCAATTATTTTCCACTCACACATTAAATATATTATAGGTGTATCTCAGAGATATTGTGGATTTGCTTCCAAACCACAGAAAAGTGAATATTGCAACAAAGCAAGTCACAATTTTTTTTTTGGTTACACATTGCATGTAAAAGTTACGTTTACACTATATTGTAGTCTATTAAATGTATGGTAGCTTTATGTCTAAAAAACAATGTACATATCTTAATTAAAATACTTTTCACTTAAAATGCTAACAATTATCTGGGCTTCAGTAAGTTGTCATCTTTTTGCTAGTGGGAGATCTACCCTTGATGCTGATGGCTGCTGACTGACCAGAGTGGTGGTTGCAGAAGGTTGGGGTAGCTGTGGAAATTTCTTAAAATAAGACAACAATTAATCATGCTACAGTGATAAACTCTTCTCTTGTTGAAAGATTTCTCTGTAGCATGTGATGCTGTTTGATAGCATTTTGCCCAAATTAGAACTTCTTTCAAGATTGGAGTCAGTCCTCTCAAACACTGACATTACTTTGTCAGTTCAGTTGAGGTAATATTCAGAATCCTTCTGATATGGTTTGGCTCTGTGCCCCCACCCAAATCTAATGTCAGATTGTAATTCTCATACATCAGGGGAGGGACCGGGTGGGAGGTATTCGGATCATGGGAGCTGTTCTTATGATAGTGAGTGTGAGTTCTCATGAGTTTTGGTGGTTTAAAAGTGTGGCATGTTCCCCCTTGCTCTCTCTCTTTCTCTCCTGCCACCATGTAAGATGTGCCTTGCTTCCTCTTCACCTTCTGCCATGATTGCAAGCTTCCTGAGGCTGCTCCAGCCATGCAGAACTGTGGGTCAATTAAACCTCTTTTCTTCATAAATTACTCAGTTATTTATAGCAGAGTGAAAATGAACTAATGTACCTGTGTTGTCATTTCAACAATGTTCACAGCATCTTCACCAGGAGTGGATTCCGTGTCAAGAAATCACTTTCTTTGCTCAATCATAAGAAACAACTCCTCATTCATCCAAATTTAGTCGTGAGACTGCAGCAATTGATTCCACCTTCAAGCTCCACTTTAAATTCTAGTTCTCTTGCTATTTTCACCACATCTGCAGTGACTTCCTCTACTGAAGTCTTGAACCCCTTAAAGTCATCCATGAGGGTTGGAGTCAACTTCTCTCAAACTCCTGTTAATGTTGATATGTTGACCTCCTCTCATTAACCATGAATGTCCTTAATGACATCTAGAATGGTGAATCCTTTCCAGAAAGTTTTCCATTTACTTTGCCAGTTCCATCAGATAAATCACTATCCATGGCAGCTATAGCCTTACAAAATGTATTTCCTAAATAATAAGAATTGAAAGTCAGAATTACCTCTGGATCCAATGGAAATTGTGTTAGCAAGCATGAAAAAACATTAATCTTTTTTTTTTACATCTTCATCAGAGCCCTTGGATGACGAGTTCCATTGCCAATGAATAGTAATATTTTTACAGGATTTTTTTTTTTTTTCCTGAGCACTAGCTCTCAACAGTGGGCTTAAAATATTCAGTAAAGCATGCCGCAAACAGATGTGCTGTCATTCAGGCTGTGTTGTTAAGTTTGTAGTGCATAGGTAGAGTAGATTTAGCATAAGTTTTGAAATGAGAAATGGACATTGGCTTCCACTTAAAGTCACCAGCCGTATTAGCTCCTAATAAGAAAGTCAGCTTGTCCTTTGAAGCTTTGAAACCAGACATTGACTTCTTTTCTCCACTATAAAAGTCCTAGATGACATATTCTTCCAACAGAAGACTGTTTTGTCTACATTGCAAATCTGTTGTTTAGTGTAGCCACCTTCGTCAATGACCTTACCTAGATCTGTGTAACTTGCCGCAGCTTCTACATTAGCATTTGCTGCTTCATCTTGCACTTTTATGTTATAGAGATGGCGTCTTTCCTTCATCCTCATGAACTAACCTCTGTTAGCTTCCAACATTTCTTTTGCAGCTTCCTCACCTCTCTTAGCCTTCCTAAAATTGAAGAGAGTTAGGGCCTTGCTCTGTGTTAGACTTTGGTTTAAGAGAATGTTGGGTCTGTTTTGATCTATTATTGACACTACTGAAACTTTCTCCATATCAACAATAAGTCTGTTTTGCTTTCTGATCATTTGTGTGTTGACTGGAGTAGCACTTTTAATGTCCTTCAAATATTTTTACTTTGCAGTCACAACTTTTCTAACCATTTGGTGCAAGAGGCCTAGCTTTCATCCCATGTTGGCTTTCAACATGCCTAACTAAGCTTCATCATTTCTTGTTTTTTATGTAAAGTGAGAGAATTGTGACTCTTCTTTGAACACTTAGAGGTCATTTTAGGGCTATTAATTGACCTAATTTCAATACTGTTGCAGCTGAGAGAATAGAACGGAGAAGAGAGATGGGGGAGTAGCTGGTCCGTGGGACAGTCAGAACACATACAACATTTATTAAGTTTGTTGTCTTATGAGTGTGGTTTGTGTCACCTCAAAACAATTACAATAGTAACATCAGAGATTGCTGATTGCAGATCCCCATAACATATAATAATAATAATAAAGTTTGAAATAGTTTGGGAATTACCAAAATGTGACACAGAGATATAAAGTTAGCACATGCTGTTGGAAAAATGGAGGTGATAGACCTGCCAGGTGCAGTGTTGCCACAAACCTTCAATTTGTAAAACAAAACCAAACTCCCACAATATCTGTGAGGCACAATAAAACAAAATGAAATAAAATGAGGTCTGTTTGTACCTTGTTGTGTTCTAGTGTTTACTGTTTCTATCAAGGAGACAGCTGTAAGTCTTCCGCTGAATGACATATGCCTTTGTTTCCCTGACTGTTCTTAAATTGTTATGTTGTCTTTGGTTTTCAAGTGTTTTATTAAGATGGGTCAAGGTATAGTTATCTTAGGTTTATCTTTTTTTTTTTTTGAGACGGAGTCTCGCTCTGCCCCCCAGGCTGGAGTGCAGTGGCGTGATCTCGGCTCCCTGCAAGCTCTGCCTCCCAGGTTCTTACCATTCTCCTGCCTCACCCTCCCGAGTAGCTGGGACTACAGGCGCCCACCATCATGCCTGGCTAATTTTTTTTTATTTCTAGTAGAGACAGGGTTTCACCGTGTTAGCCAGGATGGTCTCGATCTCCTGACTTCGTGACCCGCCCACCTCGGCCTGCCAAAGTGCTGGGATTACAGGTGTGAACCACTGCGTCCAGCCTATACCTTTTTTTTTTTTTTTTTTGTAATTTGGCCTTCTAGTCCTTTGTTCCCTCCTTCATCACCACCACCACCTACCATGGGGAGTTTTGAGTACAGGAACCTAAATCCCCACAAAGGTTCTATGTTGGGGGTATGTAATAACACATAAGTCCATCAGATCAAATATTATTTTCCAACCAAGTTGGAATTTGCTAAGTCCCATGAAAATGTGGTTCACCAGTTTTGAAAAATGTTTGGCCACTATCTCTTCAACTGTTGCTTCTGATTTGCTCTTTCTATCTTCTTCTAAGATTAATTATACATATATTAGACATCTTGAGTATATCACACACATCTCTTACGCTCTTTTTATTATTTTTTCTCTCTATGCATTGGTTTAGATATTGTCTGTTAATCTACTTCCACATTCACTAACCCTGTGGTCTGCTGTGTTTAATCAGCTCTTAACCCGTCAGCTGAATTTTCACTTCAGCTATTATATTTTTCAGTTCTAGATTGTCTATTAGATTCTTTTTTGTAGATTTCAATTCATTGCTGGTATTTTTTGTCCTTTTACCTATTTAGTTCATGTTTTTCCCCATCTTCTTGAGGGTATTAATCACAGTTATTTTACAGTCTTAATTTGCTAACTATAATTTCTTAATTATATGTGAGTTGTTTCCATATTCTGCTTTTTTCCCACTAATTATTAGCCATATTCTGTTGTCTCTTTGGTTAGTTTTTAATTTTGCCAGACAATGTGTATGAGAGGACAATAGAGGCTTCAGCTAATGTTATTATTGAGCAGGGAGTTTCTTCTTTTCTGTTCAGCAGATGGAATGAGGTATTGGTAAACTCAATCTGACCAGAATTTTCCATTTTACAAAAACAGACTAGATCTTGGTTTACTTGTGTTTCTCAGTCGAGGCTTTTCTGGGCTTTTCATAGAGAGAATGAAAATTCTCTCTTGTGAATCTCTCTTGCCTTAGTTCCAAGAAATTTGTGGGAGAACCAGATATGCCCTCCAGAGATTCACAGTCCAGATCTCAAGTGATCAGTCTCATAGAGATGAAAAATCTGGCAAATGTTTTGATGGAAAACAGGTTATGTGCTTGAGGCAGGGCTTCTTCTTCTAGTAGATTTTTTGTTTTTTAATTATCAATCTTTAACAGCATCTTGGATAGCCTATGAGTGTATGAACTTGACAAGCATTGCCTCTATGGTTCACAGTAATTTCTAAAATACATTCACTTTTTTGGCCATTATCCTCTGAAAGCTGATTTTGTAATCTCAATAAAGTGGAAGTGGATTTTATAATCTTGATAAAGTGGAAATTAACAAAGCAGTTTCATGAATAATGTATCCTTTTTTCTCTTTTTGAAAATTATACATACTATTTTGCATATTTATGGAGTACCTGTGATACTTTGTTGCATTCATAGAATATATAATAATCAAGTCAGAGTATGTGGAGTATCTATCACCTTGAGTATTTACCATTTTTATGTGTTTGGAACATTTCAATTTCTCTCTTGTAACTACTTTGAAATAGACAATATACTGTTGCTAACTATAGTCACCCTACCTTGCTATCGAATAGAATTTATGCTATCTAACTGTAGGTTTGTACCCATTGACCAAGCTCTCTTTATCCCCGCCTTTTACCCACACAGCCTTCCCAGCCTCTAGTATCTATTATTCTACTCTCTACCTTCATGGGATTAACTTTTTAAGCTCCTATATATGAAGAAGAACATGCAAAATTTGTCTTTCTGTGTCTGCCTTATTCCACTAAATGTAATGACTTCCAGTTCCACTCATGTTGCTGCAAATGACATAAAATCATTACTTTTTAATGGCCGAATAGAAGGTTTTTGATTTGTAATAGCTTAAAGCTTCATGAGATTTTACTCTGCCGTTTCCAGAGCTTCCACGTCCTTCTCCAGCTACCTACACTACCCCAGAGCTCAGGAAATCCCTATTTCGCAAACTCATCATTTGTTTGAGATCCCTCGATCGAGTTTTTGATTGTCAGCGTTGCCCCACATAACCATTAAAAACTTTCCTGGTTTCTCTTTTTCCAGCAGAGGTCCTCTGTCTGGGTTAAGCCAAGTCTTCAGCTTGCAGCCAAAATTGGTAATGTTGGCAGGGGGGCGGGAGGCTGGCAATCATCAGTTCTTATCTTAATCAGTGTCATTGCCTCTTCTCTGAAAAAATTTTTTCCCACTCCTAGTAGTTTCTTAGCTCTTTGATTCTTAAAAAAATACAGCTTCTTCAATGTATCCATGTACTTATCAATGAAATCCTCCCAAGAAGCAGAAGCTCTTGAAAATCTTATTTTGATATTCATTTCCTGACTATATAATCTATGTTTCTTAAGTGCTCTTTAAACTAACTCTTTTTGGGATGTTTCCCTATTCATTTCCTCATTAATGAGCTAAATAACACTTTGGCCTGTTCTAAACATAACATTGAAAATTCTATTTTGCACACCTCATATAAACTCCGAGAACAGGGCAAAGGGAATCACGTTTATGACACTAATTCTTCTAGCAGTGAACTCTTGCTGAAGAGGTTTGGAATTTACTGGCAAAACAGGGGTGGTAGGAGGGCAGCAAGAGAAGAAAGGATGGGGCTGGAGCCATGTCCAAAGGAAGATGCTTTTCCACTATCTAGTTCCATGACTATGATTTTTTTTTTTTTTTCCCAGCCAGAGGAAGTGCATCTTGTCTATAGAGGTTTACTCAGGATTAAGTGAAATTTTACCACTCACACAGTGTCCTTTCTCATTGCCACATCATAAACCAGTCTTTCCCCTGAGTCACACACATACAATCCTTGCCCAGCAAGTCATGATGGTGCCGTGTGTGTATGTGATAGTGATGGGAAAAGGATAAAACATAACACTCAACTTGTGTTATGGCAAAAAGAGATTGCAGTGATGGTAAAGAATGCAGGAAAGGAAGCCAATTTATCTGTTAGGAAAAAACTTCCACTTGCTTATGAATTCTGTTTCCTCTGATGAAGTTTCACTATAAAATGTTTTCTTTTTCTTTAAATACAAGAAGATGAGAGGACATTGATGAATGAAAAATCTTTACGTTAAAGGATACTGGAAACTTACGAAGAATAAATGTAATGTATAAGACCCGTATAAGGCCTTAGGTTGAAAACAACATGCACCCATGAGCTTGCTAAGTAATTTGAGAAACAGAACATAATCGGCATCTTTGAAGTTTTCTCTATACTTCTCAGTCTATCTCCCTGCTTCCCCCCAGAGATAGCTACTCCCCTGAACGTTAGTGTTTTTATAGTGTTAGCATTTATGTTTGCATGCAAAAAACATATTATTTTGTTTCATTTAAAAATTTTTATAAAAATAATGCACTGTTCTTCCTTTTTTCATTTTGTGTTTTGTTTTTAAGCTACATTCATGTTGATGTATGTAGCACAACTTAGTTTTCACACCGTGTCCTATTCAGTGGTGTGATATGTACTGTAATTGACGCATTCATTTTCCAGTCAATGGATTTGGGCGCTTTCACTGGATTTTTGCTTTTATGAAAAATGTTTCTCTGAGGGTTCTTGTACTGGCCTTATAGGGTGTGTACTCATGGTATTCTTTAGACAAAGTATAAGCTGAATCTTGAGACAGGCTCATGTTCATATTGTTTTCCAAAGTGGTTGCAACGGTTTCTATCACATCAAACAGTTTCTACTTGTTGCCAACATCTAGTTTGTTAGACTTGAAAGTTTTTTGCCTACCTAGGAAATGTAAAATAGTTTCTCATTTGTGTTTCTAATTTCCTTGGGTTTTTAAGTTAAGTATCTTTTCATTTAGTTATTGGCCTTTCAAGTTTTCTCTTCTGTAAAATGCCTGTTTTTGTCTTTTTTGTCTATTTAATAGTTATTTTTTCTCTTCTTAACTGATTCTAGGCATTCTACATTTTGTGTTACTAATTCTCTGTAAGTTATTTGTGTTACAAATATTTTCCTCTTCTGGCTTGTCTTTTATTTTTTTAAATGATGTCTTTTGGTGAGTAGAAGTTTTAATAATAATGTAGGCAAATTTATTAATCTTTATATATTTTAAAACCTTTGAGTCTTTTAAAAGCTTTCAATTTTACCATCCTGATATTTCCTTATTTTAGATAAATATATTCTTTTGTATTTTATTCTTAAAGATGGGAAGTTTTGCCTTAGTATATGATTCATCTGAAGTGGATCTTTTTGTTTTTTCTTTTCTGCAAGGGATGAAATAAGGAACTAATTCTGTTTCCTCAGCATGTGCTTTGCCAGTTGTCCCCAAAATTGTTATTGAACAATGTGCATTGCCACCTCTGTCATGTGCTAACTTTCCATACGTATTTGTCAGGAGAGGAAGCTTTACAATGAAGTAGCAAAGCTTGAAATCTCAGTGACTTTGCACAACACAAGTTTATTTCTCACACTTGTTAAGTCTGAAGTTGGTCATTGGCTCTTTTTGGTGGTTCTCTTAGAATGGTGACTTTATCGGGGATCTGGGCTGTTTCCTTCCTGCAACCCTATAAGCTGGGAATTATTTCCTTCCATAGCTTCACATATAAGAGAAAGATAGGGATGATGGAAAGTCACATGAGCTCTTAACTGTCCTGGAGCTTGTGGCTGGCCCCAACCATAAGCAAGGGAGGCTGTCAAATTTGGGGAGCATGTATACATATTTAATGACCATTTATTGTCTCTGCCATATAAGTGTGGGCCTCTTTCTGGTTTCTTTATTCTGTTCCTGGTCTATTTGTATATCCTTGCAACAATTCCTTAATTGCTAAAGCTTTTTAATAAGTTTTGATATCTGCTTGTACAAGTCCCTCATCTAGAAATATTGGTGAAAGAAAAAAGACTATAAAATATTAGGAATGAACAGGGATATATAACTATGGACATGGCAACATTTAAAGATAAGAGAATACCAAGAGTGACTTTAAGCCAAAACATTTGAAATTTTAGATCAAAGAACAAATTCCAAGGAAGACATAATGTATCAAAATTGACTAAAGAAAAAATAAAAAATCTGAATAGTCTCATATAATATTAAATATTTGATTCATATTATAACTATCCTACAAAGAATAGTTTGTATAAAGAAAATAGAATAGATTCTACAAAGAAAGTATTTTACCTAAATGATATTTGAGTGAGTTCTACCAAATATTCAAGCAACAGGTAATGTCAATCTTATACAAAATTTTAGAGGATAAAATTTAAAAGAAACACATTCTAATATATTATATGAAGCTGGAATATCATTAACACCAAAACTAGAAAATCCCAGTATAAGAAAATAATATTGTATTTCAACCTAGAGGTACAAATCTTAAAATAAAATACAATTATCAGTGTATAACCTGTGGTGATTTTAGAAAGATGAGAATCCATGACCATGTTATGATTATCCTAGAAATATAAGGATGGTTTAATCTCAGGCCATTTATTAATATTGTATAACATATATAGAGTAAGGGAAAACTGATATTAATAGATGCAAAATAGTTTTTTCATAGTATCCAATATCTATTCTTGATACTCTCTTGGGAAACCAGAAAGAGAGGATGTCATTCTTAATCCGATAAATGATGTCTACTGAAAACCTAGAAGTAAATCTCATACTCTAGAAAACACTGGTTCTCTTTAAATCAGGAGCAATATAAGAATTACTATTATCAATTATTTTATTTAATGTTTTGCTGGAGTTGCTGGCCAATGCAGCAAGATAAGAAAATAACAAAAGTAAAAAACACTGTAATAAAATGAACAGAGCTATTATTATTTGAAGATAATATGACCTATCTACATGGTAAACCCACCAAAAAATGCTTGTTTTTTACTGTTGAGAAGCTGGGTCATATTCGACAGTCAAGAATTCTGGAATAAGTTTTCATCAAATCCCTATTGAACTGCATAGTATACACTGCACTGAAAAGTATGATTATGAGAGCCAGGTAATAGCGTAAAAACTATTTGTTAAGTCAAAAGAGATTACAAAGATATATGTGCATAGAAAAAAAGAGTAGATGGGAATATTGCTTAGTGCTAAAGGGGGTTAGGTGGCAAGATCATGAATTAATTTTCCATATATTCTTTATGTCCCATATCTTCTGTGTTGTGGCTATATTTTTTATAACAAAAGTATTTTTAAAATTTGTGCTAATGAGAACCTTTGGACTCTTCCTGCAGATTTAGTAATGCTTGTTGACTTGTGTCAGAGAGTCGTTGAAGACAATACAGTTCCACCTGACCTTTAACTGCACAGTAAGTCAGACACATTTATTGGGTTGTGACTCATATTTGGAACCTGACATATAATGAATACCGATAAGACATCATTTTACCTTATGAAACACAATAACTTCCTTATTCACTAAAATAACTGAAAATGGCACTGCACCCAAACTTCACAGAAATGTACATTGAGGCATTGTGATAGAGTAAAACAGAAGAAAAAGGAGTTAAACACAGTCTGTAGATCCAAATCCTAGTCTTGGGTTTCCCATACTAGGCTTGGTTTCCTATTTCAAAATGTGAATAGTGAGAAAGTGCCCTGTTTATAACATTGATTTGTCATGAGGGCAAAACAAAGAACCCCAACACTGAACCCCAAATTAGAGGGCCTAGAAGAGATGGTAGAAGCAGTTTCCACTGGATGTTCATACTCGTCCAAGTGGCCTTTGTTTGAGTTCTTCCAGGGATGGGGCAAACACTGTCTCTGCATTGCTGAGTGCTCAATGTATTGTTACGAAGACCTTTTTCACATTGGCCTCCTGGACGTCTACCCCATTGCCTTCGTTCTGTCTCTGGGTTAGGGTACCGTGATTCCTGGCATGGCCTGGTGGCTTCCAGGTGTACGGATATCAATCTTCTTAGCCTAAGGGCCCGTGGGAGAGCCTAGCTGGTCTTCTTTGGCCATGAACAGCCTTTGTTATTGTTTTCTCTGCATGCCATGACAGGAGCGTGTCTGAGGGCTTTCTCCAGTGTGACCCTCCTTCGTATCAGAAGGTACACTCCCACTGGGGCAGCTAAGCACACAGCCTCCTACCACACATGATTCACTGTGGACGTCTTGGTCAGTCAAGACTCTGGCATTTGTTTGGTTTTGTTTTCCACCAGTGCTTTGCTTTTTCATGTGCCTTGTCCTGTACTTAACAATATGAGGTTAGGGAAATAGGAATGGGATTTTAGATTTGTCTGTGATAAATCTCACGATGTTAGATTTAGCCTATGGTTCTATCTTAATGGCATCTTTTGGGATCCTGGTTTGCTCTGTCAGTGAATTCACAGTCCATTTTAACTCCAGGATTCCCAGGATGTGGTAAGCTGCCTGCTCTGCCCTTCTGCTGTAGAAACCTGTTCTGCACTTCCTAGCTCCCTCCCCAGCCCCTGGCTTGGCCTCGAGGCATTCTCCTTTCCTGCATTCATGGCCTCCAGGAATATTACCACACACCATCTGCACATCATCTGGTTCTTTTGGCCAATGCTCACTTGATAATGTTTTTTTGGCTTCAGTTTCCAGTTCTGCTTTCTAAATTTGTATTTGCTTTCTTTGGAAAGTGTATTCCTTCTTCCCTACCCTCCCTCCTTTCCTGCATTCCTCTGCTCTGTACTCTCCACAACTGAAGAGTGCCATGACCATGTCCATGCCCAACCTGGCTGCCTCTTTTCTGGGAGGAGAGGTCAGCTCCACACCTGAGAGCTAGGATGGAACCGAATACCTGGAACTGAGCCTGAGGCTTTCCAGTAGAGCACACTTTTCAGATTGACTCATTTACCATTGAGTATGGGTGTTTATACATGTATCCAACTCTACTAACCATATTCTTCGTTTTGCTCACAAGACAGATGTTTGCAGATACTTACATGAAATTCTGATTCACTAAGTTTACAGCATTTAACTGTGGTAATCTCACCATCTAACAACACCATCAAACAAAAGATTACGTGAGCTTCACCAGACCTGGCTTGTTTTTAGTCAGTTCATGCTTTTCCCTTGGCGATCGTGGCTTCATTAAGTGCTGAAAGACTATCCCTGTAATCATTCATCTAGAATATTTCCCATTCCCTCATCTGTGCTTGCAAAATCCCTTAAACTCGGTAATGGATGTGGAAGCTGTCTGTCTGGAGGTATGAAGAATTAAGGGATGGCATTCTCCCCAGAGGTTTGATAGAAAGCTGAAGACACTGTGCGGTCTGGAAGAGTCGTAGGGATGATATGAATTGTTCATGTATCATTGCCTGCAACAGGAGTATGATAAGAAGCCAGGCACTCAAGCCAGATCCTTAGGGCCTGACCACAAAGGTTGCCAGTGGCCATCGGGGATGGCATGGTTACTTTTCTAGTGTAAAGAGACAACGGTTAAACTAACAGAATGTGTCACTGGAAAGCATTTTGAAGATCAGGTCAATTAGTGCTCCCCGTGTTAATGTGCACACAGGTCACCCAGGAAGCTTAGTCAAATATAGATTTGAATTCAGTAGTTCTGGGGTGGGTCCTAATGTTCTGCATTTCCATTGTGCTCCTTGGTGATGCTCTTGGCTCATGGGCCACACTTTGGGTCCCAAGAGTTTAGACTATACTGTTTTATTTTGTTCTGTTTTATTTAGTTTTTTGTCAGATGTAGAAACTGAGATCCAGTGAGGTGAAGTGACTTTCCCAAAGATAAATAGATGAAGTTAAAGCTAACTCTTTAACCCAGGTCTGCTGGTGTCCAGGTTGGTGTCTCTCTAATTACAGAACTGCTGGACTTAGGAAAGCAGAAGTCTCCTGTGCTCTCTTAATGATCGTAGCATGTTGAGGGGGAGCCAAGGTTAGATTCTAAGGATGCACGTACTTGCACACACATGCACACACACACACATGCTCATGCACACACGTGCACACATATACTGAACGTGCTTCTTCCTATTCTCCTTTTTCAGTTGGGAGGTATAAGAAACACATGGATTACAGCCACATTGGAGACATTTATAAATACAAATCAATTCTGAATGTGTAAACTTTTCCATAAGAATGTTATGGGAAAATACTGAGTTATTTCTGACCTTTTATGTATAAACACAGACATTCTAGAGTTCGACAAAGACCACGTTACTGATAAAATTGTATTAGAATGACGCCTTCTGATACTTTAAATGTTAAAAGCTCTGGGCTTGGCTCAGGGAATTCTAGACTCTAGCTTTCATAAAGGACCCTAGAGTTTGGGAGATTATCCATTAACTTGTGGTATTGAAATTTTGTTGCCAAATATGACTATTTGTTTTCCCTGAACTCTGTAGGGGAATAATACAGCTGAGAAAACCCAGGCAAAAGTGCGTGTGTGGGTGCATATGTGTGGCGTGTATGTTCACACATGTTAACTAAACAGTGCAGATTCCTCCAATTTTTCTCCTTTTTGAGAAGTGGGAAGGAGGAAGAGAGAAGAAATTGTCTGGAGTGGAAAAGAGGGCCGGAAAAATCCTTGAACTAATAATTTGCCAATTAATCCAGCTGCTTGGTAATAGCCTGGAATTGGAAGGTCTTTGGGGTGCTCTCTGGAAAGGGTGCCAGGAAGTATGAGACAATGGCTGCTAGGGACTTGCACTGTTCCTGAGAAGACCTGTTGTCAAGTAAATTGCGGTGGATCCCTGGTAACACTTGAAGAGTAATGCAAGCCTGGGCTCCACCTGGGCTCCACCCCTGCCTGACTAAGGGAGCTTGGGGAAAGTACTTACGTAATCTCAATCACTTTCCTCACCTGTAAAATGGGCCTAAAGAATTTAAATTTCCATGCAAGTCAAAACCATAACGAGATATCATCTCACACCGGTCAAAATGGCTATCACTAAAAAGTCAAAAAATAAGAGATGCCAACAAGGTTGCAGAGAAGAGGGAAAGCTTATATCCTGCTTGTGGGAATGTAAATTAGTTCAGCCACTGTGAAAAGCAGTTTGGTGATTTCTCAAAGAACTTAAAACACAACTACCATTTGACTCAGCCATCCCATTATTGGGTATATTCCCACAGGAATATAAATCATTCTACCATAAGAACATGATGTTCATTACATCACTATTCTCAATAGCAAAGACATGGAATCAACCTAAATGTTCATCAGTGGTAGACTGGATAAAGAAAATGTGGTACATATACACTATGGAATATTATGCAGCCGTGAAAAAGAACAAGATCATGTATTTTGCAGCAACATGGATACAACTGGAGGTCATTATTCTGAGAACTAACACAGAAACAGAAAATCAAATACTGAATGGTCTCGCTTATAAGTGAGAGGTAAACACTGAGTTCATATGGACACACAGAAAGGAACAGCAGACACTAGGACCTAATTGAGGGTGGAGTGTGGGAGGAGGGTGAGGATTGAAACTACCTCTAGGGTACCATCCTTATTGCCTGGGTTACAAAACAATCTGTAGACCAAGCCCCCTGAATACACAATTTCCCTATGTAACAAACCTGCACAAGTACCCCTGAACCTGAAATAAAATTAAAAATAAATAAGTAAGTGAATACATAATTTAAATTTCCTTGAAGAATGCCTGGCACCTATAAGTGCTCACTTTTGCTATCTCCGTTATCATCACAGAGAGAAGGCACAGGTTCAGAGTCGGGAAAATCACCCCAGGATGCTTGAGTAGGGGTCTGCTTGAGCAAATGGTGGTGAAAACTGGAAAGAAGGGGAAGGAGCAAAGAGGAGGTGGGCTGTGTCGTGCTGGGTGGTGTCACATTGACTAGGGTAAGGAGCGGCAGTGGCAGAATTGAGGCTGCAGAGCATTGACGCAGAGGTTTGAGCAGTGCCTCTCAGGGTCAGGAGGCGGCCCATCCAGGTGAGCACAAAGGGTTCTTGGAAAAGGTAATGGAACAATGACAGGAAAGTGTGTGAGACCAGATGTCTGTGGGCTTTGAATGCTGGAATTGGAGGTGTGACTCTTCCTCCCTACACTGCAGATTTTTGAGTAGCATTGTGATAGGCTGGACTCGGTATCATGTTGAGAATGTTCATCTGAGTGCAGGGCACAGGAGGGGGTATGAGAGAAATAAAAGAAGAGTCAGGCCAGGCGCAGTGGCTCATGCCTGTAACCCCAGCACTTTGGGAGGCCAAGGGGAGTGGATCATCTGAGGTCAGGAGTTTGAGACCAGCCTGATCAACATGGTGAAACCCCATCTCTACTAAAAATACAAAAATTAGCCAGACGTGGTGGCGGGCGTCTGTATTCCCAGCTACTCGGGAGGCTGAGGCAGGAGAATCGCTTGAACCTGGGAGGCAGAGGTTGCAGTGAGCCAAGATTGTGACATTGCACTCCATCCTGGGAGACAGAGCAAGACTCAGTCTCAGAAAAAAAAAAAAAAAAAAAAAAAAAAAAAAAAAAGAGGAGGCTTGGCAGCACCAGCTCTCCTAGGTGGATCTGGTTGCGTTTGTGGAGGCCGGAGGCTCCGGCTTTCATCTCCATGAGCTGAGGGGTGATCAGTGGTCACCTTCCCTTCAGGGTGTGGTGAAGGGAGACTTCCAGAGTTCTCAGCGCACATGGCAGGGGCGGTGGGCACCATGAGAAGTGGCCGGGATCTAGGACACGAGCCGACCTGAATCAAGAGTCCTGCAGCATGGCCTGGGCTGCCTCTAGGGCGACTGCTCTCAGGATTGGGAGGTAGGCAGAAGGGGAAAGCTTATGCCACTACAGGCCTGGGACTGACTGGTCAATACCCTGATGATGGGAACATGATAACGAGCTGGATTCAGCCAGCAGACCTTGTCCAGGTTCAACACAAAGTCATGAGAGGAAAGCACCAGCTTCGGGAAGCGTGAGAGGTTACCGTGCAGTAGTGGGTGTTTGTGCAGTAGTGGGTGTTAGTGTTTCTTAAGGATCTGGCACGTTTGCTGAGTGATTCTGGCTGTCTGCCTGGCTCTGAGCTTCCTGTTCATCATTCCCCAGATGTGTCATGGCCGAGGGATTAAAGGCCTCAGAGGCTGTGACACAGCCATCTCCAAAACCCCACTTTCTCCTTCCTTTGAGCCTCCGCACCAGCTGGGGCGTCTGGCAAGATGTGAGCTGTCACTCTGCTGCAGCACAGACCTGAATTAACAACTCTAGCCAGGGCTGACTTCAAAACGCACTTTCGTTTTTAATAACCAACATCAGCTCGGCAGGCTTCAGTTGGGAAAAGAGACCTTGTCAGACTACCCCGACATTCTCCACCTCCTGGGAGGCCAGCCATTCCCAAATGCCCCAAGGATGAAGAACGGAGACGGTAAGATGATTAATTGCACTGCAGGTTTTTTGTTTCTGCATTTTTTTCCCTCCTTTTTTGGGGTTTACTTACACGTTAATGAGGTATTTAGGAAAGACAAACGGAATCTGATAAAAGGTAATGTTATGTTGTGTTATGTTATGTTGTTTGTTGAAACAACATTTTAAGGATTTCTTGAAGTTATATGTGTATGTTATACAGAGCGTATGTGTTATCTGTATGTGTTATACAGAGCGTAGACGTGTTTAAGATGTGTTTATGAGCCACATTAAGAGATCAACTGTGATTACCTATGGAAGACTAACTATGAAATATATGGGAAATATGCTTTATAACTGTATATTACTTATAAACCACAAATAGTTACCTGACTTTTGGTATGTGGTGAGAGATGTGAAGTGAAAGGCGTTGTAAGTGAAGTCGTTTTATAAGACTGTTATTACTGTAAGAATTGAGACTTGTTTTATCACTTTCCATTAAGCTTCTACAATGTTAGAGAGGCATAATCTCACCCAATGTTTGACTGAAGGTGCTATTTTTTATTTATTTATTTATTTATTTATTTATTTATTTATTTATTTATTTTGAGATGGAGTCTCACTCTGTCACCCAGGCTGGAGTACAATGGCACGATCTTGGCTCACTGCCACCTCCACCTCCCAGGTTCAGGCGATTCTCCTGCCTCAGCCTCCTGAGTAGGTGGGACTACAGGCGCGTGCCACCATGCCAAGCTAACTTCTTGTATTTTTAGTAGAGACGGGGTTTCACCATGCTAGCCAGGATGGTCTCAGTCTCCTGACCTTGTGATCCACCTGCCTCGGCCTGCCAAGTGCTGGGATTACAGGCGTGAGCCATTGCNGTAAGTGAAGTCGTTTTATAAGACTGTTATTACTGTAAGAATTGAGACTTGTTTTATCACTTTCCATTAAGCTTCTACAATGTTAGAGAGGCATAATCTCACCCAATGTTTGACTGAAGGTGCTATTTTTTATTTATTTATTTATTTATTTATTTATTTATTTATTTATTTATTTTTGAGATGGAGTCTCACTCTGTCACCCAGGCTGGAGTACAATGGCACGATCTTGGCTCACTGCCACCTCCACCTCCCAGGTTCAGGCGATTCTCCTGCCTCAGCCTCCTGAGTAGGTGGGACTACAGGCGCGTGCCACCATGCCAAGCTAACTTCTTGTATTTTAGTAGAGACGGGGTTTCACCATGCTAGCCAGGATGGTCTCAGTCTCCTGACCTTGTGATCCACCTGCCTCGGCCTGCCAAGTGCTGGGATTACAGGCGTGAGCCATTGCGCCCGGCCTGAAGGTGTTATATTATTAACAGCAGCCTCTATTGGTTTCATTTAAAGGTATAATGCATTGTATTGGCAAAACTTGTATACGCTTTCTTCCATAAGGACTTCAAAGGTAATCTTAAAAGCCTGATCATGTTTTATTCCCCCCTCAGAAGCTTTGCCAATGTTGCACCTACAGCTGTAGAGAAGACCGTGCACTCTCAGAGGGGATTATAAACATTGTCTTGCATTTTTATCCTTGATCTCCATAATTTATCCTTGATCTCCATTTATCTTTGATCCCCATAATTCCTACTGATAGTGTTGTTGTGCATAAGAATGAGAAAATGGGACTGAACCTGAAGGATTAAGGAAAGAAAATAACAAAACAAAAAGGAGAACCAAATGAAGCTTATTCAATTCAATTTATAACTCCTTATTGCTTATGTAAAATGTGAATTTTTTGTTGTGTTGGTGAGGGTGTGAGGAGTGGATGGTGGGGAAGGATGCTTCAAAAAATACAGCTAAGGACCAACTGGTTTGGTGAGTCATGGCATTCACCTGTGAGACAGCTGGAGAACAGTGACGTCTGTGTGTGTGTCTGTGTGTGTGTGTCTGTGTGTGTGCATTCGATGCAGGAGATTGGTGTTTACTGTAAATGTGTTGATCCGTTAGGAAAAGGAAGAAGACCAAGTTGTCCAGAAAGAACCAAGAAAACTGCTTGAGATGAATTTGATCTGCCTAGTGGTAGTGATGAGTTTAAAAAGATTCTTATGACCTTTACTAATGCTACATGCTGTTGTTAATCATTGAACTGATAAACCCAATTGGGCACAAGACTGTTAGTTTACTTAGGAGGAGAACTTGACACGAGTGCTCAAAGAATAGTGAAGGTATACTTCTAAAATACGTCCTTGAAACATTTACACAAACAGCACAAGCTCATTGTCAAGAATAAAATTTTTAAAAATACATAGAGATAATAGTAAAAGACGAGAAGTAAAAACACACCACTGTGAGATAAACACTGTTCACATTTTGGTAGGTACATTTGTCTCTGAGTCCATTTACAGTTTGAAGAAATATACTTGTACTCTACATGCTATTCGGTTGTCTGCTTTTACCTCACAGCAATGTATTACGAGCATCTTGTCATGAGAATGAATTTTCTTTTACAAAAGCTTTTCCATTTCATTGCATAGATAGTTTATTAAACCCTGTTGGCAGGTGGTTGATTGTTTTTCTCTTATTAACAGTACTAACACCCTTGCAGCTAAATCTTTGCATCTCCTCATGAGTTTTCCTTGAGATAAATCCTCAGAGGCAGAATTGTAGGGGTCAAAGAGCATGGGCATTTTAGAAACTCTAGATCCCTGCCGCTAAATTAATCCTAGGAAAGTTTTATTAATTTACATGCCCACCAGCACTGTGTGAACATTTTCTAACACTCTCATCGGCATCGGGTTTTATAATTTGTTGAAAAGTGTACTACTCTGATAATAGGCAAAGGTATATTTTGTTGTCTTAATCTGCCTTAAGGAAACCCTTTGCAAAATCTGCTGGCTTCCAATTCTGCCCCTTTGGGTTCAGCCTCTCGTCTTTTTTGGTTACTCATTGCCAAGGCAGTCACCTCTTACAATAACTTCTGCCAACCTAATTTCTGAGGACTTTGACTTCATTTGATGTCTCTCAGAAAGTCTGCTGAGAGAGCGAGAGAACAGGATGCTTCTGCTCTGAATTTTTACTGATTGAATAACCTGGGGCAAACCTCAGTCTTTGTGATTTTGTCTCCTTTTTAGCTATAAAATGTAGAGAGAAGGCCTGTGCTAGGCACCTCACAAGATTGTACTGGGATTATAAAGAGGCAAGATAGAGGCAAGCTTTTTGAATAGTAGAAAAGTAAAAATGCAAAATGGCATTATTATTATTGTTGTTACTGTAAAGTTTAGTGATAAGTCTTGCCTTCTAAAATATATAGTTTCTGGAGAGCTGCATGCCGAAATTTTGACGTCTTCTAATTCTAAACTTGGGAAGTGTGTGTGTGTGTATGTGGTGTGAATAACATATTTCTATGTTTCTTGGTTCTTAGATTCAGTAGCAGTGTTTGGTGGGTTCCAGCAGTGCATGGATACATTTTAGATTAAAAAGGTTTCTATTTTGTTGCTTATCTATTCCATTCGCTTACAGGAAAACCAGCCATCCCCCTCCTGTAAGATTCTCATCATCCATGGGCTTTGCTCAACTCCCCAGTGGACTGAGAGCTCCTGAAAGACAGGGGCCGGTTTCATGTGTATACCTCTCTCCAGGGTCTGCTTTGGGGTCTGACACCCACAGGGGGGATCAATCAATGTTTCTCAAATGAGTCAATGTAAGGGAGGTAGAAACATATTTACCCAGTTCTGTGGAGAAAGGAATATTCCAAAAAAGAATCCCAGAAGATTAAAAAACACAACCTAAATAGAGCTTTTCTAGGGGCAACTGGTTATTTATTTAGTTTAGTTTGGGTGAGTCTCAGTTTCTACTGAGTAAATCTTTAAAGCTCTGAAATGATATTAAACAAATGAATGCAAGCCAAGGATAGGACCAGGAAAATGGAGAACACTGTCTTTATAGGTACAAGTGTCATGGACTTGGCATGAATATCAAAAACTTTAAGGAGGCGTCGATTTTCACTCTGACTCCCAGCTCAGTGCTGGGCTGCAAAAATCAGGACCAAACTGACATTTAGTCATGGTTTGAACTCGGCACTGAATAATAACAATAAAAACTAATATGTAATACAGCACTTAGTAGGTAGGAGACCTGGTTTTAAGTACTTCTCGTATGAAATAATCAGTACTATTATTTTATTTTACAGATTAAGAAACAGAGACACAGAGAAGTGATTTGCTAGGGTTATACCAGTAGTTAGTGCAGAGTTGGAATTACGATGCAGACAGGCTCACTTTGGAGCCCATGGGTCAGTGAGGGTAGATTGGACCGAACTTTAGAGACAATGTCACATGGTTTGAGGCCACTGGTGATGTTTGTGCTGTTTATTTGCACATGACTACCGTTTATTGAGTCACCTACTAAAGGAACATGCACTCTTCTGGGTTCTTTAAGTATATTATCTTGAATCTTTCTCACAACCTTGAAATATTATTCCAACTCTAGGTCCAGACAAGCTAAGACCCTGAGAAGTTCAGTGAGTTTCCCAAAGCCGCGGGCTAGTGAGGAGAGATCCATCAGCTTGCACCAAGTCTCTCTGCCTTCTGAGCCCCTGAGCCACGCTGGCCTGGACAATTGAGTGCTGGTTTACTCGGTTCTTCCATCCCAAGGTGCTGAGAGTCCAGTTCTACTGCATTTGGATGTGTTGAACCTGAAAACTCAGCCACAACAACCCCTCAACTTGGGGATCAGGCAGGGCTCAGCCTCAGCTTCTCTGAACCCACATGGGCCAATGTGAAATGGATTTGATTTTTCAGACCAGATCCTCCCTGGCAGGACCATCCAATTTATCACACCAAACCAGACATGATGGACGTTTAGAATATTGAGAGATATTTCTTTATATTTCCTGTCTATTGACCCTCCATATCTGCAGCAAGGAACTCCAGAGAATGTCTCCAAGGAGGCTGGGATGGAGTATGGTGAGTGCTAGCTTGGGAGCCAAGGACAGCTTCATTTCTCCTGGGTAACTTATCTCCCTTTTCTTTGCTTAGTGTTTCCAGTTATAAAACGGGGGAAAGGACTATAATATAAAATGGAATTTTACTTTTTTTGGTTCAACTTTTCCATATGATTTTGAAACTCTTTAATGTTTTTGAGCAGATGACATGTGGTTTATTTGCTTTTGAAGGGGTAACACAGTTTAAAAGGTTCTTCAGGGACGTGTCCTTCTCTTCCCTTTCTGCAGACGCTTCTTTCCCTCTTCCTCACCAATAGGTGAGTCTGGTTAATAGTTTCTAGTTTTTTCTTCCACCTCTTTCATACTCATAGTGTGCACCTTCTGTACCTTGATCCATGACTGTATCAAAGGAGGTGCATTTTCAGCCTCTCAGTGGACATTTAGGTTGTTTGTAATCTTTTGTTATTTCAGCCAATGTCGCAACCAGTAACAGCCTGCCCTTGTAATTTTGCAGAAGTGTTTACAAGTTGTTGGTTAAATTCCTGGAAGCAGAATTGTGGGGTCAGAGGCTGTGTACACTTGTGATTTCGATACATATTTCAGAATTACCCACCCCCACCCTACCAGGTTACACCAATTAACATTCCCACCAGGAATGTTTGAAAGAATGCTTCTCCATGTGCTTCTCAACAGTGCCTGCTAACAAAATGGTTTTTATTAGACTTTGGCAGTCTCAAAGGAAAAAGCTGCAAACTTAGTAAGTTTTCTGAATTTTCCTATCTCATATCATGACCCACGCAGTGTCAGCCCCATTGTGATCTCTTGTGGCAAATACAACCACGTTTGACATGTACTTTGTTGACTCAGGTTGGGCATCTATTCAATTAGTTTAAAACCATTTGCAATCACAACTTTTTTCATTTGATGATTGTGTTTTGAGACTTTGCTGTGGGTCCAGTCATGGGATGGCACACGGGTGAGTGGACCCCACCAGGGTTGCACGAAACAGCTAGGCAGCCACAGGAGTTGGCACCCGTGTGCTGAGCACTGTGAAACACAGAGATGACAGGCTGCAGAGACAACGACTAGGGAGCCGTGATCCACATTAGCCCGGTGATTGGGACTGTTCAAGGTGAAGTGATAAGGTCTGAGGCATGAGAAGGAACCAGCCAGACAGAGGGCAGAAGAAGCAGATCATAGAAGCCCAGCATGAGGAGCAGAAAGCAGCTCTATGTATGGCCAGTGAAGAGAGTGGAAGGGAGACCAAGGTGAGCCGGAGACACAGGCAGAGGCCAGAGGATGGGGGGCATTTAGGGCCATAGTAAGGAGTTTGGCTTTTATTGTGAGTTTCAGGTTGACTTTAGTCATGGGCTGGGAAGATGGTGCCAAGGTCTGTAAACTCTTACCTTATAGATGTAAATGCCCACCTGAATGACACCAGGGAGGTGTGGTTCTATACACAAGCACCTGTCAGACTATGTTGTATTTGCCACAAGAGGTCACGATGCGGCTGACATTGCATATAGGGCTGGCGACCAGAACACTGTATCTCTTGGCCAGCCTTGTCCTCCGTGTGAGACAAGTGGAGACATTTTACGAAAATACATTCTACGTCTCTCCGAAATAAAACTCAGTTTATAAAGGCCTTTCTCATTCATTATCTCATGCATTAATAAACTGACTGATAATTTTGACAGATTATTATTGCATGTCCAACCTGTGCTAAGCCCTGTGCTAAGTGCTGGGGATGGTGAGAGGAAGAAGGAGTGGAAGGGGAAATAGAAAGATGAAGAAAATTCAGAGCAGCTTATAGGCCATTTGCGAGATAGAATCAAATGTCAGCAATGAGAAGGAAAGCAGGAAGGGGATGGTGAAGAGCACCTAGCCACCTCTAGGTTCTGGACCAGAGCACGGGTAAATCTGCCCCAGGGGCCTGCTTGGTGCCAGGGAGTCCTTCAGGGATGGGGTCTCAGGAGAGAGCTGCAAGTAGGGCTTCTCTGACATCCTTTTCTCCAGGTGTACGTAGGGTTATCTTTCTAACTTGAGAGGTAACCAACTAAGAGCTTTCCTCAGGACCACTGAGTGGGCAAAGAGTAGAACTGGAACTTTTCCTCCCAACCCTGAAATCTGAGGCCGTGGCTCTCTGTGCTCAGAATAGAACAAAATTCCTGAAGCCCCACCACCCGGGGAAGGCATTGAGGAGAGTGTCTCTACTATGCATCATCTTTCATGCTGGCCACCCTGGTTCCATGATGATGAGGCTGCTTTGCTTATGAGTCTGGAGTGTTGTCACAGCTCTGGGGAAGGGGTGTGTATCTACCAGTCTTAGGGTCTTGGAGACTCTAAGCCCAGAGGTGCTTCCATTGTGTGAAGAAACACAGGAGACTGAGACAAAATATTGTTGATAAGACACTCAGGCCCGTTTTGGAGGCAAAACTGTCATAAACAGTCATTTGTGGCCAGCACAGGGTGGGGATTAATGTGTGTGTGTGTGTGTGTGTGTGTGCAAGTGTGAGTGTGTGTGTTGTGGGAGGTGTTTGAGGGAGGTCTCAGGAAATGCTGGCCCTGAGGAGGTACTGATGGATCAGGTTTCCACGGACACAGGAACATCTGGGCAGGAAGTGGGAAGACTGCAAAGTCAGCTCACCCTCTTCAGTGAGCTTCACCTCCCAGTCCAGGGAAAGGAGGGCAGGGCTTGCTTCTGAGAAGGGACTTCTGGTGAATTCCAGGTGCTCAACGCAGACAGAGTTGCCCCAATCAGATGTAACATGGGATGGGGGTTGTCAAGTGCTCATGCCAGGTAAAAGAGGCAGCAAAAAGTGTGTTTACCATAGAAAAGTCTAGAAATGTAGTTATAAAACTTGAAATGTGTCTGTGTTAATTGTAATGGAAATAAATACTTTAAGATTAATAGATTTTGTTTTTAGGCTTTGGGTTTTCCTTTATCTGTGTACAATAGATTGAATATCTGTGTGTCCCCCAAGCCACCACTAAATTCCTATGTCGAAACCCTAATCCCAGTGATGGAGTTAGGAGGTGGGATGCTTGGGAGATGATTAGGTCATAAGGGTGGAGCCCTCATAAATGGGATTAGTGCCCCTATAAGAAGAGGTCAGAGAACTAGCTAGCTCTATTTCTACCATGTGTGGATACAATGAGAAGTCAGCTGTCTGCAAACCAGAAAGTGGGCCCTCACCAGACACTGGATCTGTCAGAACCTTGATCTTACACTTCCAGAACAGTAAGACACAAATATTTGTTGCTTAAGTCATCCAATCTGTGATCATTTGTTACAGCAGCCCAGGCTAAGACACTGTGTTCAAGCAGCCGGTGACAATGGTATGACTAAGGTTTTTACTAAGTTTCAGGTCTGTTTCCTGAATCAATGAACAAGGGAATGAGCCATGGCTATAGAATAGGCTCAAAGCACATTTGTGTCTTTTGTGGAAGTTTGCCTTCTTTTATCCTTTGGGGAGAAATTGTTAGCAGTGAATGTGCTTATAAGTTACCCATCTTTTCTCCAAAAATGCTGAACGTCTTAACCATGAGTCTCTTCTTGTCTGAGGGAGGCGGTGTTGCTTTTGGTGACCAGAGCCGTTCGGTCATGTACACCAATAACATATTCCAACATGGGCCACAAAACCAAAACATTCCAAAGCCATGATTATGCCCCCTGAATATTGATGTGGCTTCCCTCATTCTATTCCTGGAGTTAGTGAGAAGGTAGAACTTGACTGGAAATCCTGGAACATTTTTTCTAGACTTTTCATTGCCTGCGATTTTATTTGCTGTCTCCTTGGTCTCGCTTGCCCTGCTCTAGGCTGATTGGCAGCCAGTCTTGGAGGGTGCACCAATGACGCTCAGCCTCCTCGTCCTGGAGCCCAGGTACCCACCTCATCTGCTATTTTAGAACCAGCCAGGATCAGCAGCCATCCGTCTCCTCCCCACGATGTCTGGGAGCTTTACACATTGCCTGTGTTCCTTACACAGGCTTTATGATTTTTGATTTGTCTCTAAGGAAATTGAGGCTTAAAAATAGCAGGTGAGTTTCTTCAGGTCACGGCAGATCAAAAACAGAGTCAGAATTTGAACATGGGTCTGTTGGACTCTCTCAGCTCTGTACACATCATTGTGCTGAAATAGTAAGGAACATGAGGAAGGGAAACACCAGTTTATGGAGGAGCTCTTTCTCAGATGTCCTTCAAGCAGTCATATTTGTTCGGGCACTGGCTTTTGAGTTCATTCATATCAAGCATGCCATTCAGGCTCTCTTCTGCCACTTCTATGAGTTATCCAAATTGGTGCATGGTACCCATAAACTAGTTTTTAAAAGAGATATGATTACTGAAATGATCAGTATATAATACTGAAGCCCAAATTAATACAAATGAAATGCATATCACAACTTCAAATAAACTAGGGACTTTGTAGGTGTTTCTCTGGAATGGTTAAACACACCGCGTGCAGTGCGTGGGGAAACTTGGTTTCACAAATAGTGTCAGCTGTCTGCTAAAGAATCTGGAAAACCGCACGCGAGGTTCACAGGGGTTCTTTCCTGGAGGGAAAATATGTGATGATTGTCAACAGTGAGGGAATGTGTACTGGAACTTACTTGATTTAAAAAGTCTCATGTGAACCTGCCATGACAACCTCTTTGAATAAGTTTCCCTCAAGGTTTAAGCATTTCTCGAGATTAACACAGTGGGTTTCTGGACTGACTCACAGGGAGAAGGGGGGGGTTACATTTTTGCTATTTTGATAATGTGGGAAATTACACTCGGTATCACTCACTGTGCTTGAATCTTTATCATCAACCTCAAACTCTGGGATTTATGTAACTGCAAGATCAGAACTCTAAGCTGCTTTTTTTCTCCAGCTGAAATTTATTTTAAGTTGGTAAGGAAATGTGATATATATATATTTTATATA
>NW_016829831.1:1395769-1425153 GCF_001698545.2 Rhinopithecus bieti | reverse complement strand
ANGGGGGGGTTACATTTTTGCTATTTTGATAATGTGGGAAATTACACTCGGTATCACTCACTGTGCTTGAATCTTTATCATCAACCTCAAACTCTGGGATTTATGTAACTGCAAGATCAGAACTCTAAGCTGCTTTTTTTCTCCAGCTGAAATTTATTTTAAGTTGGTAAGGAAATGTGATATATATATATTTTTATATATAATATATATGTATATATATAAAATAAATATATGTGTGTGTGTATATATATAATATATATGTGTGTGTGTGTGTATATACATATATAGAACCTAGGCTCATAGGAAGGTAAAAAATGCTTTGGATTGGAGGTAGAGGCAGACATTTATTTTAGTCTGGAACTGATGTCCAGAGTGTAAACTATTGTTCTAGGGAAACCTAGTGTGTGTGAACATAAGCCTCTGGAGTTGAACTCTCTTTCTTGGCTGGGCCCCAATCCACCATGTCAGTGTTGAAAGTGGACATTGCTGCTGCCTCAGTGACATACAAATAGGGGAAATGTCTGCTGAATGGAATTACTCTTTGTCATCTAGGCCAGTAGTTGTCAACCTGGCTGCATATTGGAATCACCTGGGAGCCTTTTAAACACTGGTGCCTGGATCCTAACCCCAGAGGTTCTAATGTGATGGGACTGCATGTGGCCTGGCTTTTTAAACTCCTTAGGTAATCATACTGTGCAGTCAGTGTAATGTGGGTTGAGAACCACTGACCCGAGAAGTAGACAGTCACCGAGTCAGTAAATTACCCAAGTAAACAAGAAGCTGGTTAGACCAAACCTGTCCATAGTGATTGCCAAATCTGCCTGGTGGGGGAATTTAGGACTATTTCCCCAGAAACCTTTGTACTGGAAGTTATCAAGGGCTCTCTACCTAGTAAGTGTGCTTTCGATTTTTTAAGGCACTGTGAATATAAGTTGTATAAACGTGGCCACTTTCATTTATTTGGCAAATATTTAAACATCTTCTCTGTTCAAGCTGTACTCAATCTCAGCCTACTTTTAAGCATATTAACCAAGCAGCATGGGAGAGAACTCAAGCAATACAGAGTAGGGGCTGCAGAGTGCCATCGGAGACGGGGAGATGAAAAACCTCAAGGTTTCAGAGCAGGGAGAGATAGTTGCCTGTTTCTCCTTGTTGGAGGGGTGGGAAAACCCTAAAGAAGTGGTGCAGTATTTAGGATAGGTGTTGGAGGGGAAGAAGGAGGAAGAAGAGGGCTTGAGCTGGAGGAGAAAGAAGGATTGTATTCTGGGCAGAGGAAACTGCATGAGCAAGAAAAGAGGTAGAGATTAGGGAAACTTGCAAGGAAACTGATACATAGTAAACATGGGCCCATCAAAGGCAAGGAGAGGGACATGTTCCAAAAGGTAGGATCAAGGGAGACTGAGGAGCATCTGGAATGCTAGACTGAGTGGTCTGGGCTTTGTTTGGGAGGCAGTGGAGTCCTGCATGGCAGGTTTTGACATCCAAGCTTGCAGCAAACAGCAAGTAGGAGCTTGCTCAGGAGTATTTATATGGCGAATCTGGATTATTTCGAAGGAAATTGTGTTTTTATCTCACTGTGTGGCCCATGTAGGTTGCATAGTTGCAGTATCCTCAGCTTTGCATTGACGAGGTGGGTGAGTTGCCCTGAGTTGGGATGGTTCAGATGTCCCCCAATGCATTGCTGCCTTCGACATCTCTCTGTTTCTCTAGCTTCCAACACTTTCTTTGTCTCTCTTCAACCACCATGCTGAGAAAAAAGTTTAAGAGCTTTTCTTGTTCCCCCGCATAATCTTGGCAAGTAATAACAGTGAACCCTGAAGACAGAAAGAAGTGTGGATGTTCGGAGACTGGATTGCTTAGCATGGCATTAAAAATTTTTGGCTGTGTTGACTCTCAAGTAAATACGGTAACTGCTTTTGCTTTTCCTTTTCAAAATACGAAGACAAAATTTAAAGGAAGCCAGATTTTGGCATAAATGGCTGACTCTTCTGCAAATAGCATTTCTGGATTAATTTTATTACATCTAATTGCTCTTGCATGTATTCTGATAATTTTATTTGTAATAAAGTTCAGAAGTGCTGTTAGTGATTCGCCAAAAAGAAGAGTAGAGGGAGGTCAGCTTTCGCATAGTTGAGATCACTTTTTCCAAGTCTGATTTTAAACTGGGTGGTTTGTACTGTGTTAGCAACGTTAGAGGATACAAACAACCGTAACAACAAAACAACAGCAGCAGCAGAAAGGTCATCCACCCGTGCTGAAAACCTCCTTCCTCTTGGGTTCATTTTTCCTTCTAGTGGGGGAAATGGTGAAATTACATTAGCACTTTCTACTCTTGGTCCTACTGTCTTCTTTATGACCTGGTAACATTTTCCTAGATAAAATTTGCATGTCTCTAACTTCTCAGCTCCACTTCTTACCGTTCTCATGTTTATTCATAATTCCATTGTGACGTGTTTGGCTGAGTTTGAAAGACTCTCATGATAAGTGGGGAAGGAAAAAATGACTTTTGTAATAAAAGGTAATGCTTAATGACATGAATCTGAGACACATGACTAAGTAAGAAAATAAAATATTGACGTCTTTGTTTTAAATATTGGGTAACACCATCTCATGTTTATCCCTTTTCTCATCAAACCGCATGTCCAGTTTTGGATTAGGAAGACATTCTTACTGTACTTAATGGTACGCCTGCAATCAAGGTGCCTCCTCTGTCTGTTTTTGGCTTGACCAAACAACAACGCAAAGCCCTGAGTGCCAACCACCACAACAAGGACTCGGTTTGTATTCATCCATATGCTTGCACTTCCCCCAAGGTGGACAATGTCATCCCCATGAACAGATGAGGGAAGAGAAGCTGATGAAACACAGCTGGAAAGAGCAGGGTAGGGGGTCACTGTGGGCCTCTCCCGTCAGTGATTTGTTGCTGTTTGTGGCCTCTGCAGGCATGGACGTGTCCTGTTGACATTACAAAATAAAATGGATGCAAATATTATTGTTTAGTGTCTTCCAACTTCTTGGATCCTTAAATAGCTGCCAACCTTTCCCTTCAGTTATTTCTGTACACAAAGAGCTATTTCTGAATATCCGTCCTAACTTTCTTCTGGCCTGTTCCCTGCATATTTATTTATTCCAGTGAATCTCACCCGTTCCAAAGAGAACTGGAGCAGGCTTGTGGCTTGTTTAGATGTGGTCTGAGTCTGTGCGGTCCCCTCGGGGAGGTGTACTAAGGATTTCTCAGAAATGGTGTTTGCGTGTGAGGGAACCCTGCCGAGCAGAGAGCGTTTACATTGCCCAGTGTTCCAAGTGCTTGAGTTTCCATAGTTACCTTAGTTTATTAGGACCTTGGAAGAGTACCAACACTGTGACTTCCTGGGAGTTTTCCGTCAAAATCAGCCCTCTGGCATGGTGAAGAATATGTTTGTAAAGGAATAAGAAAAAATATATATGATTTTTCTAAATATATATATATAGGAAATATATATAGGAAATATACATCTATATACATGTTATATATAGAGACATAATCAAAATATATATTTGATTTCTGGCCCTGGTTCCCAGCACAGAGCTCCTAACTTCTTGGAATTTCCTGGGTGATGGGAGTCTTTTGTTCTAATGAGGCTCCTGGGTGGAGACTGGTTACTAGAAAGAACAGATTAGAAGCTTGGGAATTTCAGGCCTACTCCCATCCTCTGGGAAGGCCTGGAGGCTGGAGATTGAGTTAATGATCAGTGATGCTCAAGTAACAAAGTCTTGTAAGAATCCTTGGACTCTGGGGTTTGGGGAGCTCCAGGGCTGCTGAACACGTGAAGGGTAGCCCACCCGGAGAGGGCAAGGAAGCGCACATCCCCTCCCGTACACCCCACCCTGCGTAGCTTTTCATCTGGCTGTCTTCTGTATCCTTGATCATATTCTTTAGCACATAATAAGCTGGGAAATGTGTTTCCCTGAGGTCTGTGAGCCATCCCAGCAAATTATCAAACCCAAGGAGGGCATTGTAGGAACCCTGGTTTGCAGCCAGTCAATCAGACGTTTAGGTGACAACCTGGCTCTTGTATTTGGTGTCTGAAATGGGGGGCAGTCTTGGGGGGACTGAACCCTCAACCTGAGGTCTGTGCTAACTCCAGTTAGTATCAGAATTGAATTGAATTGTAGGACACTCAGCTGGTGTCATTCAGCTGGTGTCAGAGTATTCGTTGACATCCCTTCAATCCCTGGTCACAGAAGTGTGTGGAGTGCAGGTATAGAAAAGGAAAAATAGTTGGTTTTTATTCATCTCACATTTATTTTAGATTACTCAAAATAAGCATATCTGAGGTTATATCTGCTGTGTAGAGCAATGAAAACATTTATGGGAGGGTAATGGTGGTAAACACTGTAACTTCATGCTGACGTTGGGTGGTAACTTCTCTTCGATAATTCAAGCATATCTAGTGATACTGTAAGTTCTTTATTGCACTTCAGAAATACTCCTCTGTCCGTGGAGGGCATTTCTTCTCAAAACGCTTTGTACTCCCTCATGAAATTGGAATATTTGCTATGGAAACCAAATTGTATTTCCTTTGGTCTGCTGAAAATTAGAAAAGAAATTTTGTATGGTCAGTAGGTTATTGTTTTAAACTTAACTACATGAGATTAAGTTCTGGAACTGCGATGCCATTGATGCAATTTCAGAATGCAATTGTTGCACTCATTAAACACCACAGCTTGGGAAGGACCCCTGATCCACTTGGGGCTCAGTGGCTTTCTCAGCCTAATAGGGACATAGTTTGAAGAGTCTTAAACAAAAGTTACATAAGAACCCCAGACTATTAGCTGTGTTTCCATAGGTGGATTTTCTTTTATTATCTTAGTTTTCAGCTTTATTGAGGTACAACTGACCAACAATAATTGTGTATATTTAAGGTATACAACATGAGGAGTTGTTGTATGTATACATTACGGAATGATCACCACAATCAGGCTAACACATTCATCACCTTACATAGTTACCTGTTTTGTGTGTGCATGGTGAGAACAGCTAAAATGAACTCTCTTAGCAAACTTCAAGTGTATGATACAGTATTACTCACTATAGTCACCACGTTGTCCGTTAGGCCCTCAGAAGTTATTCATCTCATGATGAAAAATGTATACTTTTTGATACCATTTCCCCCTTCCCTCCTTGGCAGCCACCACTCTACTCTCTGTAAATCATTCTTGTGGTCATTAGTCCCCTCTCGGAACTCTGTCATGGCCCCTTTGGGAACTCAGGTGGACAAGTGGTGATCTCCTGAAATGGCTCAGTCTGCAAACTTCCCCCTGAGGTATCAAAGCTTTCATTTACTGCCTCAGTATAATTAACTTTCAGTGCTTCTTTGGCTAGATTGACCTACAGCCCTCAGTGGTCTTTAAAGTGAAAAAAGTGAAAAGTCTTTAGCGTGAAACCTTTGATGTGTGCGTTGTGTAAGTGTACGTGTTTGAGTGTGTGGGTGTTCATGTGTAGTTTTATGAATGTGCGTGTGGGTTTTCATGTGTATTGAGTCAGTGTATATCATATGTTGTATATGAGTGTTGTATGTATGGAGTGAATGTACATGTTTGTTGTGTGTGTTTTGTGTGTGTTTCATGTGCTATGTGGGTGTGGGTTGCATGAATGTGTGTCATGTGTGCATTGTGTGCATGTGCCAAGTACCTGGCATGTATTTTACTAGGTGCTTAGTAAACATTTGTGACGTGCAGGAAAGGCAGAATTCCTGCCTCCATGAAGCTCATTGTGTAAACTCACTGGTGAATTGTCAATTCCTTAGGCACAGGGCCTGTGTTGTGTTCATTTTTCATCCTTCAGTGTCACACAGACGCAGGCAACTCCAGCATAAAATGTGGGGCTTAGATGGGAAACGTGTATTGTATAACTAAACACAAATTTGCTCTCAATTCAGGTTTCCTGAAGCAGAAGCTTGTTTTCTTCAATTCACCTTTGCACACACTACACAATCCCCTTTGCTGTTATGTTTGCCATGTATTATCCCTCCACGGTCTGCAGGTGGGTAGGGATCTGTTGGATTTTTTCCCAGGTACACCTCAAGTACCTGGAACACTGCCTGGTACATGGTGTGCACACAATAAAATTGGTTTAATGATCAAATGCAAGAGTAAATGAGCTCCAGCACATTTGGTCCACATCCAGGTTTTTAGTGGAACATAGGAACATATGACATCTGTCACAACTCACTTTAAATCTCAGCAGGTCTTGGCAAGCAGCTTCCTGGGGGCTCTTCCTCTTGCTCTGTCAGGCCCTAGTGTCAATCTGCGTCCTGCAGGGTTTGCCTCTTAGGCTGTCGTCGTGGACCTGGCCCCAGGGAGATGACTCATTCTGCTTGGTCAATAGCCATGCTGTGCCCTTGGGTCCTTGCTGCAGGCTGTGCCCTCTATGTCATTGACCCAGGGGTCTGGGACATCCAGCCACCCGGTGCTGACCACCATGGACTTTGCTGTTGCCTGCAGATGTGCCTCCGCCAACCCCTTGGTTTCTTTCCAGGCCTCTTCTGTTCCTCTGGTTTCTCTAGCAACTTCTGTTCCCCTCCTCGGCACCTAGGAATTCTTGTCAGCTTCCTCCACTTTGCCAGAGGCAGCCCCTGCAGCCATGGAGCCAGGTGTCACTGAGCACTGCTTTCTGGAAGGGGACTGCCGTTTCCAGGCTGCTCCTCTGCCAGCCCGGTGACTCAGCTTCTACTCCTTCTTCCAGAGTTGACCATCAGAGCTGAGCTCTTGCCTTCCTTCTTTCTCCTTCTGCAGATCTTCCCTCTAGCTCTACAAGAAGGGCCTCCCTGGCTGTGTGGTCAAAAGGTCTCCACTATCCAAGTCCAGCCTGGCTCACGCTAGTATTTATGGGTCCAGTCTTCCTCCATGACTCTTGAGATGTCAAGCCTAGTTTGGGGAGTTCAAAAAAATACCCTTTTCTCTCTCTCAACAAAGCCTAGCACATTTTTTCAAACCACATTTTAATATTTCTGAAATTAGAATGCATCTTGCAGTGGATAGTAGGTCCTAGTTATTTGGCAGCATTTTTTTTTCTTATTGTACATATTACAGCTAATGATATTTTTGCTTAGGCTATTATCTTGCTATGGACTTAAACTCTATCCTGGAGTTTAAAGCCATGTAACACCTTTTTTGTTCTCAGCCTTCATCTTCTTCACCTCAAGGTAATAGATGCCCCTCCTTTAAAGTTGTCAAGCTGCCAGGCAACCAGAATCAAGAAAAGGGCAGCCCTGGAAGATATATGTTTGTTTCATACATTCAAAAATAGGATTCCCGGTACCTAAGATCACCCTTTGAATCAATACACATGGGGTTGGGCCACCTTAAGGCCATGGACTGGTTTCCATGCTATACTTTGAAATAAGGCCAAAGAAAAGATGTGTCCATCTCATAGGGACCTGGCCTTCCTGGAAGAAGAAAACATATTGGTCAGTAAATAAGAATAGCTTGGCCCTTTGGCAGTTATAGATGTAATTTTCCACGAATAAGGCAGAATTCCATTCCATGCCTCTGTCTCATGAGAACATATGAGTGTGAGACATGGAGGGCCTGCATTTCTGGGTCAGGCCTGCTGAGATCCAGGCCTAAAACTTTTATAGTGAAGTCAGAGTTTTCTGTGTCAGTTCTCTCTCTCTCCCTCTCTCTTGTGCACGCATGTGCACAGACAATCATGAATGAGTGGACATGAAATAGAGAAGTGCTGTACCTGGCAATAGCAACTGAATCTAAAAAAACAATTTACTAACAGGCATGAGTGAGGGGCGCTCAGTTATGAGTTGGTGATTTTAAGCACCAGGATCAGGTATGGGCCAGGTTTGTTCAAGTGAAAAATCATAGTTAATATTCAGAAGGGCCTCGCGAAACCCAAGAGCAAAGACATAGCCACATTTCTGGAAGAACTGGGACCAGCCCGGGAGGTTGTCTGCCAGGGTCTGAAGGAATCATTCTTCATTTCTTGTCTGCATTCCTTGCCTTTTTCTCTCTCTCTCTCTGAAAACCAGCTTTCCTTGTTTTCAGAAAACAGCCACTCTGCGTCTCCCAAGTGATGTTCAGTGCTAAACACTTTGTTTTGACTCCATCTATAACACATAGGCATTAACTCCATGTATTTCAGTTTCAATGTAAAATTCTTGGGGAGAGCATGTGAATTCTGTAGCTTTGGGTCTAGCGAATACTCCTGGCCCCATCCGTCATGGCCAAGGTGTCTTTTAGGCCTATGCCTGTAGACTGAAGGCAGGGATCAGGGAAATTGCTTTACTTTACTACGAAATACAGGCATGCTGAGCAGATATCAACTGAGTAAACATCAACCCAAAGACATGGAAATCGTGAAAGATTGAATGCAGGATACTCACTCTATTTCCTTAAGGTACTTCTGCATTCCGAGGCAATGTTTATTGCATTATATTACATCAGATGATGTAGTATAATGCCAAAGTTTTATCAATCAGAGACATATTACTGCACATGTAATAATACCATGCTATCTTTATTATCTGTGAAATTGTGTTTGTATCTTATGGGAAAAGTGTCATGAAACTCATTTTGAGAAGCAAGCTGAGATTTTTTAATAAATACATTTAGCTTTTTTATGGAATGAGGTATACCCAGAGGTCTGTGATTAAAACAAATTAGAGTAAATCAAAGCAGAATTTAGCATAAATATTAATGATAAATGAAAAGGCTAGGGGAAATCTTTTTAAATTGTATCAAAATAATACTTTGTATATACATTGGCCAGTCAGTGGCTCACGCTTGTAATTCCAGCACTTTGGGAGACCAAGGCAGGCAGATCACCTGAGGTCAGGAGTTCCAGACCAGCCTGGCCAACATGGCGAAACCCCATCTCTACTAAAAATACAAAAAAATTAGCTGCGCGTGGTGGTGTGCACCTATAATCCCAGCTACTTGGGAGGCTGAGGCAGGAGAATCACTTGAGCCCTAGAGGTGGAGTTTACAGTTAGCTGAGATCACACCACTGCACTCCAGCCTGGGTGACAGAGCGAGACTCTGTCTCAACAAAAAAAAATAATAAAATAAAATAATATAATAAATAAATAATTAAATAAATAAACACAAATAAATTTAAAAAGAAGTAACATGAATTCAATTCCATGTTAAAAATAAATTCATGTAAAAAAGTATAGAAATATGCCCTACAGCGCCTCACTATGAGTCTTTCTTGGTTGATAGAAAGGAATGAGGCTTGGCAAGATAGGAAGGAGATTATGAACAAGAGAAAGAAGGAGAGAGGTGAAAGGATGGAAAGGGGAAGAGGGAAAGAAAAAGGGGTTATCTTTCTGAGATCACCTAAGTAAAGTACTCACATACTACCTCCTCTGTTTCTTGAGGCAGGAAAAGTTAACAAGTGTAGTGTGGGAGCTGGCCAAGGTAGTCCACCTGTGTTCGTTCTGTTTTGCACTGCTGAAAGAAATACCCGAGACCTGGGCGAGGTGGCTCATGCTGTGGCCCCCCAGCATTTGAGGCTGAGGTGGGCAGATTGCCTGAGGTCAGGAGTTCAAGACCAGCCTGGGCAACATGGTGAAACTCCAGCTCTACTAAAAATAGAAAAATTAGCCGGGCATAGGTGCGCACACCCTGTAATATGCTCCAGCTACTCAGAGGCTGGAGGCATGGAGAGGTGCTTAACCCAGGAGGTGGAGGATGCAGTGAGCTGAGATTGGCACCCTGCACTCCCAGCCGGGTGACAGAGCAAGATGCCATCTCAAAAAAAAAAAAAAGAAGAAGAAGGAAGGGGAGGAGGAGGAGGAGAAAAGAAGAAGAAGAAATAATATCCGAGATGGGAATTTATAAGGAAAAGAGTATAATTGGCTACAGTTCCACTGGCTGGGAGACTCAGGAAACTTATAATCATTTTGAAGGGAAGCAAGTGCATTAACATGGGGCAGGTTGGGAGAAGTGAAGTGAGAGCACAGGAAAACTGCCACTTTTACAAACCATCAGATCTATCTGGCCGGGTGCGGTAGCTCATGCCTGTAATCCCAGCACTTTGAGGGCCAAGGCAGGTGGATCACTTAAGGTCAGGAGTTCGAGACCAGCCTGGCCAACATGGCGAAACCCTGTCTCTACTAAATACAAAAATTAACTGGGTGTGGTGGCAGGCGCCTGTAATCCCAGCTACTTAGGAGGCTGAGGCGGGAGAATCGCTTGAACCCGGGAGGCGGAGGTTGCAGTGAGCCAAGATTGTGCCATTGTACTCCAGCCTGGGTGACAGAGCAAGACCCTATCTCAAAAAAAAAAAAAAAAAAAAAAAGATCTCCTGAGACTCACCCACTATCACGAGAACAGCATGGGGAAACCACCCCCATAATTCAATCACCTCCCATCAGGTTCCTCCCTTGACACATGGAGATTACAATCCAAGATGAGATTTGGGTGGGGACACAGAGCCAAACCATATCTTCACCCTTGTGGCTTGCTAGGCTGACTGCTGGGAGCCTCTCATGGTGGCTCTTCCTCAGTTACCACACAACTGTCTAGAACTCATTGATTGTTTAACACGTGCTGCCTTTACTCTGTAGAGTGTCTGGCTAGGAAAACCACAAGAGAGAGCATATTCTTGCAACTCCCTTCATCATCTTTGCATCAAGAATAATTCTTGTCTCAACAACAAACACACAAACAAAAGAAACCAACAAAGAAAATTCTTCATCATATTTGCATCAAGAATAATTCTAGCTTGGATTTAGACTGGCACAAACAATGTCTCCTGTTCTTCTTGGTCTTCTGTTCTTCTTGATAAACTTCTTATTGTTTCATGGACTGGGAGCTTCCTGAGGAAGTGAAGGGGAGAGTTTCTGGCATGGGTTGAGGACAATCATGAAGGTATGTTCAGAATGAAGTCATATGTAGCAGTCAGGATAGACAGGGTGGCACCCAGACAAGATACAAGGAAGAAGTGGGGAATCTAAAAGGGAGAAAGAAATACAGAATGTTAGGCCTTGTTAGGCCCTTCCAGCCCCATTGTGGCACTCACTGCTGGGGTGTCAGCTGACATGGTCAGGTGCAGTCCTCCTGGTGGTCTTGGGGGTAATATTTCAAAGCAGGGCTCACATGAATAAAAACAAGGTCTAATTAGTCATCTGTGCTTCTAAAGGAAAACTGAGGAATGTGAAGAGGGTCTGTAATGCACAGTTTCCCAGGGATCCATCCATGAACAAAACTCTTTTGTGATGCCTGGGATGCAATAAGGCACGGAATTGGAAATGGTTCTCCCCAGAAGACTTATTGCTGAGTAGGTCACAAACCGTGGATGAGGAGTGGAATACAGTCAAGAGTGAATGAGTAGACAGTCAGGAAAAATCAAAGAAAATAATGTCTTCAGCTCCAACCATTAGCTTTTTTGAGGGACCGATTAGAAGGTTTAGATCAGTGGTTCTTAACTTCAACAGACTTACAATGTTCTTTTTCTTAACAACTATTTCATAATATCCTCTAAGTGAAATTCATTGACAACATAACCTACTTATACATGATATTAAAAATTTAAATATATTACCTTAGCTATAATGTAAGGAAGATATAAAAGCTAGTCCGTATTCAGTTTCGTACATACACGTGTAGACACGACTGAGCTAGAAGACAGAAAGAAGTTGTCAGATGCTTGAGCTATACACAGAGAAGTCTTTAATGCAGCAGCTGCAAATGCAGACTGAAACAGCCTGTGCCTCGCTGGAGAGCCAAATAGAACGAGTGGCATTCCTGTTGGGGATGTGATTTTGTCCCCCTCATGGTGAAAGATCTTTTATAAACTTTCAGAAGAAAATCAAGTTCAGCCTGTCCTCAATTGACACAGTAGATGCTTTTCTGGAAAATTTAATACATATTAAAACTGTGCAAAAAATACTTTGTGTTTATATGACAAACAGAGCTAGGCTTCAGACTCAGATTTTACCTCCATTGAGGTCTGGTGAGATGTTTGAAAGGTTTTATTTTTTTTAGGATAGAGGACAATTTGTTGTGCTGCGCTGTCCTAGGTATTGCAAAATGTCTGGTAGCCCCAACTTCTGCCTGGTAGATGCACACCCAACCAAAAATGCTCCTGCTTGTATTTAAAACTCCCTTAGGTTATAGCTAATTCCCAGGCACTGTCTGTAGAGAGTCTGCTCAGGTAGGGCTCTAGAATGTCCAAGAGGCTTCACAGCTAGGCATGGGAACCACTGATTCAAGCCATGCCTCTCTCTGACTCACCGGATCCCTCTGACATATCTTGGGCCAATGGCTGTCCAGTCAGGGTTTGAAGGAGCTGGGTTTCAGTGAAGAATGTTAGTAGGTTCAGTTCTCTTCCCAGCCCTTTTAATGCAGAGGCCCCCTTGTCAGCCTAGAAGGTTGTTCTAAGCTCCTGTGCAAACCCCTCTTGTGAGCCCTTGGGTGTGACCGTCCTGGAGGTGGTTGACTGGTGATCCAGATTTCAGCCTCTTCCTTCTCTGCTTTGCCCAGTGTCATGTTCAGGCCCCCTGCTTTGTCAAAAGTGAGGAACAGTTTGCCTTGGGTCTCAACACTTTGAAGTCCCATTGGGTGAGTCAGCTCCCCACTTAGCTTCAGAAGGATCCAGGACAGGTTGTCCTAAAATTAATACCTGCACATTCATGGACAGTGCATGGTGAGAGGAGGCAAAGATGGCAGAGACAGCTATAATGGGTTATGGAAAAGAGTTGGGGAAGAGAAGAAAAAACATTATTAAATGGAAGAGATTGAAAAATATTGAAATCAAGTGCAAGAACCTTTAATGGGCAGAGTTAAATGACACATTTATCCATCCAATGGGACTTGGATATATAAAATGCATCTACCACCTACTAGGCTTCATTCAAGACAATGGTAATACAACAGTGTATAAAACAGACCAAAACCTACCCTCATGGAGCTTACATTCTAGAGGGGATAGACAGTTAATTAACAAGATCAAGAAGTAATATATACAGTAAGTCAGATGGTGACACATGATAGGAAGCCCCAGTAGAGACTTCAGGTAAGACAGAGATGTGTGTGTGTGTGTGTGTGTGTGTGTGTGTGTGTGTGTGTCCATGCAACATCCAGTGATCTGGGATACCTATTTGGCAACAAGAGAGGAAAATCTCTTTGGCAATAGTGATTTGGATATTAGTCGTGTAGGAGGAATGAGAAAGCCCTACTGCAATTATCAGGACAGGAAATGATTCAAGTTCGGATAGAACTTTTTAACAATGAAAATGAAGAGAAACAAAACCACTTTGACATGGCAATAATTAGATTTCTGAGTTCACGTAAAGAATGTTGTGAAACTTCTCATTGCAAGCCAACTTTTTGTTTCCTTTAAGTTCTTCATTATCTTTGAGTGTTTAGATTTCAATTCTCCATAGTTCTTCACATATTGACGGAGTTTGCTGTCCTATCACGCAGAGATCAAGTTATTTATGCATTTTACACTTGGTTACTTTAGACTTGAGTATTTGTGTCGAAATACCCTCCTTTTTAAATGTGGTTTCGGTTGGTGCTTTTGGAATGAGGAATTTATCGGCGGTGACTCGTATATACTCTGTTAGCCAGAAATATTAGCTTGCTCTTTACCCGAAAACTCCCTATTCCAAAATGACATCACACTATGAGTTTATGCCCTAGTGAAGCTCCAGTAACATTTGCTTATTTGCATAGTAGAAATACTATCAGATACATGAATTTTCTGTAATTTTCTCAATACCTCTATGGTATTACTGAATGGGTATATTACGCTCATTGTAAAGTTTCAAAGAGGCTGAGTATATAAGTACCCAAATATAATGAATGTTTGGCAGGTAATGATCATCTCTATCATTGACTATGTTTAAATACTTTTTTTTGTGTGTTAACTTATTTGGTTCTCCCAACAACCCAATAAGGTGGGGACTATTGATAACATTATTTTGCCATCAAGGGAATTGAGGCATAAGAGAAGTTAAGTGACTTGCTTAGTGCCACACAGACAGTATATAGTAGAGCTAGGATACATTTGGGGCAGTTGGGCTCCATTGCCTATGCTAGTAACCATCATTCTGCACTTCCTCTAGTTCTAGAGAGCAAATCTCAAACTCCTACGTGTTTTAGGGTCATTTTTAACTTTAAAAACAATGGCAGTGGTCAATGGTAGAACAGTAAAAGGCAGCAATGTGAAGGGGGAAAACCGTCAGTTTTGGAGGGTGTGTTGGATCCTGGTTCAGTTATTTTACTCACTGGGTAATCTTGGACAAGTTCTTTCACTTCTCTCTAGGATGTCTGTTGCTGTCTACAAAACAAGAGTAGTAGCCGGTGTGGTGGCTCACTCTTGTAATCCCAGAGTTTTGGGAGGCTGATACAGGAAGATCACTGGAGGCTGGGAGTTTGTTACCAGCTTGGGCGACATAGCAAGACACTGTCTCTACAAAAATAAAAAAGTAAACAATAAATAAGCTGGGTGTGGTGGTCCAGGCCTGTAGTCCCAGCTACTTGGGAGGCTGAGATGGGAGGAACACCTGAGCCCAGGAGATTGAGGCTGCAGTGAGCCAAGATGGTGCCATTGCACTCCAGCCTGGGTGACAGAGTGAGACCTTGTCTCAAAAACAAACAAACAAACGAACAAACAAACAAATAAACTAACAATGAAACCCCCAAAAACCTACAAAAAAACCTCCCTCCCAAACAAAAGTAGTAATACCATTCATACTTATGAGCATTAAATATGATGCCCTATTGAAGTGTCTAAATCATGGTCAGGAACCCGATAGGTGCTTGAAATCTAGATATTTCATTCCTACATAAGGGCCAATTATTGAGCATAGGTCAGATAAACAGTTAAGAAAGCTGTGGTGCAGCATATTGGAAAGAGAATTGGTGATTTTGGGGAATTCAGGGCAGGATTTGGGCCCCCTAAAGAGCAGTTCATATCTCAATGATGACTTAGGATGTAGGTCCTTATGGTGAACCTGACAGGGGCTGCTGTGCTGTGAAGTATTGCTTTGAAATAAGGGTCAGGGGTGAAGCAGCTGTTCACGAGGGTGCCCCTCTCTTCTGACCTCTTGGCCCCTCTCTTCTGACCTCTTGGTCTGTCCTTTCTTCTTGCTCCTAGGTAGACACTTTCATGAACTACACAGTGGTCTCAGAGGGCTGCAGAAGCTTTATGTACAGCAGACGTTCTCAAACTTTCGGTCTAAAGACCCCTTCATACTCTTAAAACTCTCCAGAACTTTAAAGAGCTTCTGTCTACCTGGTTAATTCTGTTGGTATTAACCACATTCGATATTAAAACTGAGAAAGTAAAAAAATAAATTTTTTTAATTTATAAAATAGATTTATTATTCATTAAGTGGAAGTGGATTATCATAAAGATCTTCATACTTGTTGCCTTCGCATCGAGTAAGCCGAGGAGGAGGAAGATGAGGGGTTGGTCTTGTTGTCTCAGGGGTGATAGAGGTGGAAGATAGGGAGGAGGTGGAAGAGTAGTCAGAAGAAGCAGGCACACTTGGTGTAACTTTACAGAAATACACCATAATTTCTATCTGAATTCCTGTCTTCTCATTTCTCTAAAAATGTTTTTATACAGTATGAATATTTCTTTATCATTTGCTTTAATCTTATTGCCTGTATCATAGAAGGGCCCATGTCATAAAAGAAGTCAAAAGCATTCTTGAATAACTGGAACCCTCCTCCTAGAGTGTCTAACGTCAACTTGTTTCCTGGCCCTGCATCTTCTATGACTTCTTCCTCATCATCTGGCACTGGTTCAAAAGCACTCATCTCCATCAAGTCACCTACTGTGAATTTCTCTGGTGTAGCGTTTATTAGGTCCTGAATTAATCCAAGACCCATATCTTGAAACCTTTTACCCCTATTTTTTTTTTTTTTTTTTTGCCATATGCACAACCTCTTTTACGATTTCATTGATTGGCTCAGTCATAAATCCTGTGAAGCCGTGCACTTCTAGACACAGTATTCTCCAGCAGGATTTTGTTGTTTCAGGCTTGATGGCTTTCATGGCTTTCCTATAACAATGACGGCATCGCCAATAATGTAGTCATTCCAAGCTCTCATGATGTTCTCTCCATCGGGGTTGTTTTCCATAGCATTGACACTTCCTTCCATAGAGTACCACGTGTAATGAGCTTTAAATATCTTTATAGACCTTGCCTCCTGGTCACCTGGTGGTCCTGAGGTTCACTGGCGTTTCACTTTGAATCCTCACTTTTAACACCAGATCTGGGTGGTGCAGGCCACGGATGCCCATGGACAGTGCGCCCTCCCATTCCACCCATGCACCCACGCCCAAAGTAAAAAAAATAATTTTTTAGCAATTATTTAAAAACACTGATACACTCATTGCCTGTTAATATAAATCTCTTTTATAAAACAATTATTTTAAAAAACAAAAGTATCAAAAGAATTACTTTTTTTTTTAACTTTGTTTACATTGTTCTGTGAATCTCTTCAATGCTTAGCTCAATAGAATACAGATAAGTTCTCATATCTGCTTCTGCATTCAATGTTGGAGAAGTTATACATTATGCAGTCTCTGGAAAAGTCCACTGTACATGTGTATGAAAAAGACACATACCGTGTTTGAATTGTTATGAAATTAGTTTTGATCTTGAGGACTCTGAAAGGATCTCAGGAACCTTTGAGAACCGATAATATAACATCATTTTCTTTGTAATAATGTTTTTGAACATTCTCAATATTTCCTCTCAGCTTCCTCGTGGTGCCTTGTGTTCAAGCAGTCACAATTGTTAATGATTCTTCTTTCAAAATTCTTAGGTTTGGCAACCCTGGAGACAGTAGATTTGACCTTTAGATGTCTTCCTCACTCTCACCTTTCCTCTTTCCTTGACAGCTGTTCTTTCCTTTTCGTTCTTGGTGGCGCAACCTTGGGGGATTTTCCATCCGGGCCGGTGCCTCTTCTCTCTCTGCCTCTGGGGCCTGACAGCTGCCAGGCTGTTCTTTATGTGACATCGTTCACAGTTTACTTCCTTCCCCAAAAGTCTTGGTTTTGACTAAAATGTATTAATTCTTGGTTATGTTTTATAAAGATATCAAAAATCTTTTCAACCAAAGTTTGAAAAAGAATTTGCAGGGTGGGGATGGGCATGTGTAAAGAATCTCAGGCATCTTTACTGATGAACTTCAGAAACTATGTCAGTAGATTTCTGATGCCAGCCAGGATTGAGTAATAGGCCCTAGATTTACTTTCTCCTAAGAAACAACTACATTACTGGACAAAATATATAAAACCAGGGTTTTTAAGAACCGCACATCAGCTAAGGAAGGACAGTGATCCCTGAGAGGCAGAAAACAAAGCCCTATGACTTCTCTGGCTTACTGATGTGAGAGAGTTTCCAGGCCATGGCACAGGGAAGGGTGACCCAGGCAGAGTCCAGTGAACTTCCTGACTTGATGAGACAGAGCTGAGAACCAAGGGAGATCAAGGAAGCTACAGTTCACAGGAAAGGAGAAAGCTACAGAGAGGAAGAGCTTCAAAGCTCTTCAGTTCAGAGGGTCCCACTCAAGAATTCAGCACACCAGTCAGTGCATGTGAGAAGACTACCCAAAGTCAGAAAAAGCACCTCCCTAAAACATTAGATAAAATAGTGGACAAGAGGAGGAATAATTCCTACTCTCACCAGCCAGACTGGAAAGTCTCATAAGTCACAGGCATTTGTTAGAGGACTCATAAGGGTCAAGCTTCAGAAGTGGGATAAAATGAGTCCTAGAGTGAATGGTGCTGTGGTCCTGTCTGCCGAGTCTTAAAAGTAAGTCCAAAAGAATCAAACTATTCTCAATAACTCAAATGCATCCCAAGACACAAAAATATTCAGCAGCTAACAAGTTAAAATCCACAATGTTTGGCATTCAACCGAAAAATTACCAGGTCTGCAAGTAAGGGTGATAATAATGAAGAGGAAAATGAGTCAAAACCAACCTAGAGATGTTAGAATTAGCAGACAAGGACATGGAAACAGTTGTTATAACTGTATTCCATAAACACAAAGAGGTAAGTAGAGAAATAAAAGATGTGAAAATGCCTGTGTCTAACTTCTAGAGATAACAACTACAAATTCTGAGGTAAAAAAAATGACTGGATGAGATTAATAGCAGAATAGATATTGCAGAAGAATAGATTAGTGAATCTAAAGACATAACAATAGAAACTATATATATAAAAAAAAAACACAGAGGAGGAAAAACTAACAAGTAGAGAACAGAGGATCACGAAACAGTGGGAAAATTTCAAGTCACCAAAACACACATGTAATTGAAGTCACTCAAGGGAAAAAGGGAGTGAGAAAAAAAATATTTGAAGAAATAATGGCGAGGGCTTTTCCAAGCTGAACTGAAAATTACAAACCCACATACCCAAGAAGTTCAGTGAACCTTAAGAAACTTGAGGACAAACACATCATTTCACCATAATTAAATTTCTTAAAATCAGCAATGAAGAAAAAATCTTAGAAGCCTGAGGAAAAAAATATGCCTACCAAGAAACAGCAGTGACACAGGTGATAGCAGATTCCTCACAGAAACAATGCAAGTTAGAAGAGTTTGGAGCATGATCTCTAACACACTAAAGGAAAAAAAACTGTCAACGAAGAATTTATTCACAGTGAAAATATCTTTCAAAAACAACGACACAATAAAACCATTTCAGATATATAAAAGCTGAATTCATCACCAACAGACCTGCACTACAAAAATGTTAGAGGAAATCCTTCAGACAGAAGGAAAAGGATACTAGATGGAGATCTGGATCTATCCAAAGGGTAGAGCACCAGAAATGCCAAATTATTATTTAAATGTCTTTAAATGAAAATTATTTAAACAGAAGTAATAATGATGTAGTGTGAGGTTTATAGGATACGTAAAAGTAAAATGAACGACAAAATAGCACAAAGGTCAGGCAAGGGAAAATGAAACTATACTACTGTAGGGTTCTTATATGTAGGGTGATACAGTATCATTTATAGGAACATTTTTAGCACTAAATACCTATTTAAAAAAGAAGAAAATTTGTGAAATTGGTGACCATAGCCTCCACGTTAAGCAACTAGAAAAAGGAATAAATTACACACCAAACAAGCAAAAGACAAGACATAATAAAGATCAAAGCAGAAAGCAACTAAATAGAAAACAGAAATACAATCAAGAATATCAGTGACACCAAAGGGATGACACCTTTGAGAAAATAAAATTGATAAACCTTTAGCTGGATTGATTGTGGATTAAAAAGAGAAGACAGAACCATCAATGGTAGGAACTAGGTGATATCACTACACTATACTACAAATAGTAAAAGAATAATAAGAGAGTACTAGGAACAAAATTAGGCATAAAACATATGCACTTAGATGAAATAGATAAATTATTTGAAGGACCCAAGCTACCAGCTTCATTCAAAAAGAAATAGATGACTTGACTAGCCCTCTATCTATTAAAGAAATTGAATTTGTAGTTAAAAGTCTTCCCACAAGGCGCGGTGGCTCACACCTGTAATCCTAGCACTTTGGAAGGCCAAGGTGGGCGGATCTCAAGGAGATCGAGACCATCCTGGCTAACATGGTGAAACCCCATCTCTACTAAAAATACAAAAAATTAGCTGGGCATGGTGGTGGGCACCTGTAGTCCCAGCTACTCAGGAGGCTGAGGCAGGAGAATCGTGTGAACCTGGGAGGCAGAGCTTGCAGTGAGCCGAGATCACGCCACTGCACTCCAGCCTGGGTGAGAGAGCAAGACTCCGTCTCAGAAAAAAAAAAAAAATCTTCCTGCAAGGCAAATTCCAGACCCAGATAATACATCTTGTGAATTCTACCAAACATTTAAGAACAATATAATAGTAATTCTACTCGAACTCTTCCAGAAAATTGAATAGGAATAAATGCTTTTCAACTCATGAGTTCTCCCCAACTCTGTGAGGCTAATATTACCCAGATATCAAAACCAAACAGGACATTACAAGAAAAATACAGACCAGTATTCCTCATGAGCATAGATATAAAATTCTAAACAAAATACTAGTAAATCAAATCCAACAGTATATAAAAGAGCTAATGCATCATGACCAAGTAGGTATTATTGCAAGAATGTAAGGTTGGCTTAGTATTGGAAAAATCCATAAATGTAATTCACTATAGTAATGAAACTAAAAAAAAAAACAATCATATAATTGTCTCAACAGATGCAGAAAAAGCACTTGACAAAATCCAAAATCTGTTCCTGGTGAAAACTCTCAGCAAACTAGTCATAGAAGGAAACTTCTTCAACCCAACAAGGGATGTGTACAAAAGGTCTACAGCTAACATCATACTTAATGAAAGCTATCCTCCCAGGATCAGGAACAAGGCAAGAACGTCCACTTTCCCCACTTCTATTTAACATTGTGTTAAGGGATCTAGCTGGTGAAAAAAAAAAAAAAAGTCAATCTATGAAATAAAAGGTATCCAGATTGGAAAAGAAAAGAAATTCTATTTGTAGACAACATGGTAGTCTATGTAGGAAACCCTATGGAATCTACTAAAAATCTACTAGAACTAATAAGTGAGTTTTGTAGGTTATAAGATCAATATACAAAAATCAGTTGTGTACTTATATGCTAGCAATGAGCATTCAGGAATTGAAATTTAAAAACAATAGCCTTCACAATAGCATCCAGTACTATGAGAAACAGGAATACATCTGGCCAAAGATAGGCAAGATCTGTACGTGAAGTGGTGGTGATGGTGGAGACTATTCTGTCCCGGAGCCCACGATGTGCCTGACACTGTTCTTGTCGGCGTTCTCTGCACCCTACCCTTCCTGGCTTAGGCTGCTCTCTCTGCAGTCTGTTTCAGGGTCTTTCCAAATTACCAGCTTTTTCTGGGTCCTTCAAATACCTTTCTTTCATCACTACTTTCTTTCTTTTTTTTTTTTTTTTTTTTTTTTTGAGACAGAATTTCGCTCTTGTCGCCCAGGCTGGAGTACAATGGCACAGATTTTGGCTCACTGCAACCTCTGCCTCCTGGGTTCAAGCGATTCTTCTGCCTCAGCCTCCCGAGTAGCTGGGATTACAGGCATGAGCCACCATGCCCGGCTGGCATCACTACTTTCAAGAAGATAGCAAAGAACACAGAAAAAGCAATCAATACTTTCTCAATCACCATGTTCTTCCTGAGGGTCTCTCCTTCTCTTGAGACTGCAGAAGGAAGAAACTCTCATTCTAGTAAACTTGTGACTTTCTTCTTCATTTAAACTTTTACATGCTGGGACTCATTCTTCGTGCTCTTAGGAAAACCTGGGTTCTGGGTGCATACCTACACCTCTTTTTCATGGGCATCTTCTAATTTAGAGACTGTTTCCCTGTGTCATTATTTTCATGCCCGGATTTAGCTAGATATTGCTAGGTTATTTACAAGCACACAGTTAATATGTTAAAGGAACAGGGCAGAGGACCGTAACTCATTATTTTTCCTTGTAGAATAAACAAAAGGAATGACAAAATGTAGAACGTGGTAAGATTTTACAATTTTATTGGCTAATGTAATGCTATTTAAAATCTGTTTTGTTTTAAATCAAAACGTAATAAACACTCTGTTGCTGATTTTATGACCCCATGCCTGGGAACCACAGTGTTGCCTCTGCTGGATATCACTGTGGGGGCAGCACACAGTTAATATGTCAAAGGAACAGGGCAGAGGACCAGAACTCATTTGTTTTTCTTGGAGAATAAACAAAAAGGAATGACAAAATGAGGAACATGGTAAGATTTTACAATTTTATTGGCTAATGTAATGCTATTTAAAATCTATTTTTTTTAATCAAAAGGTAATAAACACTTGTTGATTTGGAACAATACCTACAATAAAAAATGCTTTACACTCTTCTTTTTAGCTGACTGCCTCTGACATTCTGAGCATTGATCGAGTTGCCCATGAATGTTTTGGGATAGGGGATGAAGGCATTCCTCACCCCTACAAAGTACATGCATTCCTGTCTCTGAAGATCTTACGTTTATTTTTACTAGAAAAATTAGAATATTGGCACGAATCCTTGTATTTACAAAGTATTATGTTAATGAATATAACGATTATAATATTATTCAAACAGAGGACACGTGAGAGCAGGTAGGATTTGATCAAGCAATGGAATACAAAATGAATGATCACCCGGTTGATCAAAAGGAAAGAGGAAGAGTATGAAGAAGATTCTTGCTCGAGTATGGATTTAAAACGACCAGATTGTCCATTTTGGATGAAGACTGGCCTTCCAGAGAAGGACCTTTGTTCTAGAGTCCCTGAATTATCTAAACCTTAAGCAGTTATGTCCAATGAACATTTTGCAGTGAAGTAATGTCCTGTATCTGTTCTGTCTAATATGATAGCCTTTAGCAATGTGTGGGTATTGAGCCCTTGAAATGTGGCTAGTGCAACTGAGGGATTACATTTTTAAATTTCATTTAATTTAAAATAATTTAAATAGTCACATGTTTCCAGAGGCTACATGCATTGCATAGCACAGATCTAGAGGAATAAAAGGGAATCCTGTAGCCACCTTCTGAGACCCCATGCCTAAGTCACACTCAGGGAACCTCTGCCCAAAATCTTTTCCAGTTCTGGGTCCTAAGACTTTCATGCCATTACTGGGGAATTCAGATGATAGGCTTCTATTATTCTCTCTCTCAGGAGGACTCAAGATCCAGTGGCTTTGGCCTCTGAGGACAAACAAGCTTATATTCTAGATGGTATGCTGAGCTCATCAGCAGGTCTAACCATCCCAGAGTAGGAACAACTCAGCACTGCCATCCAGGCTCTTAACATAGTAATTAATTCATGATAGTGCAAGAAGCAAAGAAGGAATCAGTGGTCCTGTCGCCTCTTTTCCCAACCCCTGGGGCCAAGGCAGGGAACTTTTCTAGCTCCCATTCTCCCTCAGGGCAGTCATGGATAACAGTATTTTTTTTTTGTTTTTTGAGATGGCGTCTCACTCTGTCGCCCAGGCAAGAGTGCCGTGGCGCGATCTTGGCTCACTGCAACCTTTGCCTCCTGGGTTCAAGCGGGATTCGCCTGCTCCAGCCTCCCAAGTAGGTGGGATTACAGGCGTGCGCCACCATGCCCAGCTAATTTTTTGTATCTTTAGTAGAGATGGGGTTTCACCATGTTGGCCAGGCTGGTTTCGAACTGACCTCGTGATTCAGTCCCCTCGGCCTCCCAAAGTGCTGGGATTACATGTGTGAGCCACTGTGCCCAGCTGGATAACAGTAATTCTTGATGGAAAGTCATTCACCTATTGCTGAGCTGTTGCCAAGTTGTTTGTTCTGAAGAAATATAAGAGGAATGGTTGGATGTGAATGTAATATTTGGACATTAGGGAAATGATTAAATAAATATGGCACTCCTGCATCTGACCAGATTTTTATTCTTCCTTTGTTGATAGTGGCCTGCTGTTCACTCTTCCAAGTGTCTTTACTAGTGGAGACTTACTTCTCATGGGCTGTGTTAGTTCTTAGAAAATCATTGAATAACAACACTAGAAACAAAATCATTCTAGTTAGCATTTCCTTGAAAGTACATAGTTATAGCTAATTCTTTTACTCAAAATAGTATATTCAAAACTAAACCTATTTGACCATCTCATAGTTCTCAGTTTTTATTTGTTTGCTGGTCATAATAATAATAATCTTAAGGAAGCCCTTCGTAATTGGACATTGCTCAGAGGTGATGCTGGAGAAGGGAGGATAGGTGTTATTTTAATTCTGAGACACCTTGCACACTAGACTGAAGTTATACAGTACAAGATAAGCTATGGAGAGCTATGACAGTTATTGTTTTGATTATCTATTATTGTGCTACAATCTACCCTGAAACTCGATGACTCAAAACAACAGTGTATTATTATCTCGCATGATTTTGTGGGTTGATAAGGCTCAGCTAGGTGGTTCTCATTTGGGGCCTGTCATGCAGATGTAGCCAGACAGCCACTAACTAGAGTTGACTGGCCTAACATCCAAGATGGTGCACCCCATGGCTGAAATGTACTTTGGCTGACTGTTGGGACTGTGGATCGGAGCACCTGTACATGGTCTACATGTGTCTCAAGCTTCCTAACACTATGGTGGTCTCGGGACAGTCATGGTCTTTACCTGGCAGCTCAGGGCGTCAAGACTGAGTGTTCTAAGAGGCCCAGGAAGAACCTGAAAGGCTTTTTATGATTGAGATCAGAAATCCCAGAAAGTCAATTCCACCACATTCTATTGGTTGAAATTGTTTGAACAAGTCAGTAAGCCAGTCCAGGTTCAAGAGGAGGAAAATTATACTTTATCTCTAAATTAGATGAAGAGCAAAGAATTTGCAGTTATCTCTAGTTTACTACATTGATCTTATTAAAAGGAAGCCACCTAGAGAAAATACATTGACAGTTATATTCAGAAAGATTAAAAGGTTGAAAGACTCCAACATGAAAATCTAGATTTTGGAAATTGATTGTGTAAAAGGAAAAGTGACAAAACTTAGAGATCAGTTACAAAACATTGCAGAAAACCAAAGATTGGTGGGACTGTGTGGAATTACAAGGGAAAGAGTATTAAATTTAAGAATAAGTTTAAAAGGGTTGTATTCTTGTCACATGTCTGGCATATGATGAAGCACAGAGGTTAGAATAGGCACTTCTTAGATGATGGGAAGGGCTACCTCTTGGGTGGCCACGGACAGTTCATTTCCTGGTGCTTCAAATTTTATGTGTTAAAGCAATCAGAAGCCAGTGGCATGAGAGACAGAGGCCACCAATCTGGTTCTGTTAGGTGCAAGAGTACTTGCATGTCGCCAAGTCTATTGGCCTCTGGAACTTACTGTGCTATATCTGTTAACATGGGAAAAACCAGGTGCAAGAAGCCTCTTTTAGTCATTTGCCTTCATTGAGCAAGATTCAAGCTGCAATTAGAACAAACAGTTGGCTGGTCTGCCTGTCACTTATGTCTTATCTTCCTTCTCTTATTAAAGAGGTTAAGAAATGGTTTATCGCCTGTGACCGCCTTACGAAATATGTCACACTTTCTCATCAGCTCTTATTTCCTGTTCACATGTGGCTTTCTGGTTGGTAAAGGTCTTATTAAATCAGAGGAATTTGAATGGAAAGATGATCATAGTAGCCCACCACCAATCGCCTAGGGAAAGGGAGAGTGTTCAGTAGATTGAAACTGAGAAGTTGTAGTGAGAAAGAGTAAGGCGAAATGTAGATAAGAAAAGAGTTACTTGAAAGTCAGCAGATGGAAAATGTATGAGAGGTGGGAAAACAAACCTAGGCTGTAGAAGGAAGTCCATCTAGGACAGTGGTTTCCAATCTGTGTTGTGGTTCTGTGAGAGATTACCGGCAGTGCCATAAATAACAAAAATATGTGTAGCAAATTAAGAATCACAGAGGCCCTCTGTGCAAAAATGTAATTTTCTTTATCTCTTTACAACTGAAGTCAACTTGACTTAGGAATTCTCATTTCCACCTGATGGTAGAAAAAGATCTCGCTAATTTAGAGTTGTTTTGTCTCCACTGGTTCAAGACTCAGTCTCTCTGGGAGTAGTAACACAATCTCTTCAGAATTCTTTCCTTCCAAACCCTGCATTTGTGTTTTCTGAAGGCTCAATGGAGTTCTTTGTGGGTGGTGGGGCTGAAGTGGACAGAGCTGAAGAATGGTTGCCCTGGTGTCCCAGGAGGGGTTCTGGTCCATGAGTTATCCTCTGTTCTTGAAAACTTCAGCTAGGACCATGCTTGTCCCATCAGACTAAGTCCAAGGGCTCTTTGGTCTTCTTAGCTTCTTCACTGCCCCCTTTGAGTGTCTGGGGACTCTCAGCTGCTTTACCTGAATACTCTGGGATGCACTGGACTTTTCTCGAGGCAGCCTGTCCTGAGGCCCAGGCATATCTGCTGCCAGGTCTGCTCTTTGGCTCAGGCCATGTTGGACACAGGGCTTTGCTATGACCCTGGTGAAGTCCAGAACTAGGCCAGGAAACCAAGTGGCATTCCTCTCTTCCAGTCTTCTCCATCAACCTCCTCACTCAGGAGGGAGGAGTCCAGGTGATGCAGTCTGGATATTTGTCCCTGGCCAAATCTCATGTTAAAATGTAATCCCGAATGTTGGAGGTGGGGGCTGGTGGGAGTTGGTTGGATCATGGGGGTAGATCCCTCACGAATGGCTTGGGCCATCCCCTTGGTGATAAGTGAGCTTTTGCTTTGAGTTCACATGAGATCTGCTCATTTAGAAGTGAGTGGCACCTCCTGCACCTCTCTCTTACCTCTCTCTTACTTCCTCCTGCTCTGGCCATGTGACGTACCTGCACCTCCTTCACCTTCTGCCATGATTGTTAGTTTCCTGAGGCCTCCTCAGAAGCCCAGCAGATGCCAGTGCCATGCTTCCTGTATAGCCTGCAGAACCATGAGAAAATTAAACCTCTTTTCTTATAAATTACTCGGTTTCAGGTTGGTTTGTTTGTTTGTTTGTTTGTTTGTTTGTTTGTTTTTTAATAGCAACGTAGGAATGGCCTAATACACCAGGATTTCTCTTGTTAGGTGGTGCTGAAGAGTGGAAGCTCTGAGTCATCCCTCAGAGACCTTTCAGGGTCTAGTAAACAGCAGCCTCCTCCCTCTGCTTTTCCCCTTTCCACCTGCTGGTCAACTCTGTTCCTTGGAGTGGGAACAAAAACAAATAGCTTTACATTACCAAACATTCTTCTGTACTCCATGGTTTATGATATAAACGTTATGGTCTAAGTTGTCCAATACTTTGGCTTTGGAGGTTCAATGAAGAAAAGCATAAAATACTTCTTCTTTCAAGCCTAGCCTTAATGTTTATAATGGACAGTCTTTCAAAATGTCCTGCCACATGTGCCATAGGAGATGTTTTATTTTTCAGGCATTGGATTATGTTGTGTCGGTCAATATGATTTTGTTTCATGTGCATTATCAAGAGACTCTTCCCAAAGAGGGTCGGGATCTGATCAGCTAGACCAGTGGAGGAGAAACTGAAAACCATCAGGGGACAGGGTCTCAGTCAAGTCTCCTGAATGATAAGCATTTCAGAGGTGGGAGAGAGACACCCTGGAAGGTGTCCAGAGGCTAAGAATGCTATTTCTGTTTCTTGGAAGTTTTTGTCCAAGAGGTGGACCATTGGATTGCATCACTAGTATACAATGCCAGTGTAAGCGGTAGGCTTTGCAGTGAAGCATGTTGATGTGCTCTCAGAGCATTTTTGTGGTGCTGAGATAGGGATACAGGGATTACAGTCTCCACCTTATGGGAACCTCCTATCCAGGGGATGGAGTGAGGCAGGCAGGCACACCAGTTATCCAAGGAAAGGAAATAAAGAGAAGGAGAGAGTCAGTGAAAGTGGTCAGGACAACTGAGTAAGGGAGAAGGTGACTTCAAGTCCCAGAGAGAACAGTGGTTATAAGGTGAGAAAGAGGAGGTCTTCCAATTCCATTTCTGTGTTGGGCGGGTGTTTGAGAGTCCCACCAGGGTCTAGAGGCCTGCATGTCTAGCAGGACACTGGGCAGGAGTGGCTGAAAGGGGACAACACTTACAAAAGAGAAAAATTATAGATTTTATTTCTACATGGTTGCACAAATCAATTTCACTTGCTACTTGTAAACTGCTTAAACACCTTTATTATGTAAATGGAAAGATGAATTTGTGTTCACCATCATAGTGCTTCTGGGCTGGTTCCACAGCATCCAGCCAGGCCCACCTGCTGTAGCTTTCAGAACTGCCATTTGAACATGTGGTTAAAGCAGCCTTCAGTTGGAGGATCCACAGTAATGGCATCACTGTGGGAGCTTAGAGGAACAACTGCTTGCAACCCCAGCTGCGCACTGGAATCACCTGGGAGCTTTACCAACACTGCCTTTTGGACCTCAGCCCCAGAGACTCTGATGTGACTGATCTGAATACAGGAGTGTCATGTTCTTCCGTGATTCTGAGTGGAGTCAAGGCTGTGAGACCGTCTGCTGTATAAAGGAATATTGAGAGCTGGGATTGTTAAGGAATTCTCATCATGCTATGTCACTGGCCTCTGATGAAAGCCTGCTTTCTCCAGAAAAAGGAACCATAAAAGCTTCTGGAACCAGATTGTTTAAGAATGAGAAATTGACATCATGCCAGGTTGTAAGACAGTTTTTAGGGCAGATGAGCTTCTGCTGCTCATTCCTTCATCTTTTCCTCCAGCCTGGAATTTTTCGCGGACAGCTGAGGCTCAGGTTACCTCAATTCTTGAGTTTTTTAAGGGGCATATCCAGGGGTGGGTTAGGCGAGCAAGAGCCTGCCCAGTCTGAAAGGGATGCAGGAAGGGGCGGTGTGTACTAGAAGGAAGGAAGCTATCATCATTTATTAAAAGTCTTCTTGGAGGAAGGCCCATGAGGACCTCTAAACAAGCTGGAGGGGCCAGTCACTTGCTGAAGACTAGCGAAGTGGAGGGGAAAAGCCTGAGGGAGCTGCAGACTTGACCACAGCGCCCTCCCCTCCCCTCCCTGCAAGGAACCCAAGGTGTGATCCTGCCAGGCGTTCGCTGCATGACCTTGGCCATCCTTCCATTCCCCTGGGTGTGAATTCTCATTGACAAAGTGAGCTGGTGGGCATAAATGGGTTTTCAGTTTAAAAATTTAAAAACCCTGTCTGCCCCCAAGTGTGGTATCAAGATTTTATGGTATGACACTTAAAGTGCTTTTTTCATCCGGGCGCGTTAACAGCAACAATGAAACCAGCAGATAACGCGTGAGTAGTATCAGCTCTGGGCCTGGCACTATTTTACATGTATTAGCTCATTTTTCTTTTACTGTTCTCAACTACTCCGGAGATGAGATGAGTGCTGTTGTGATCCCTTTTCACAGAAGAGGAAACGGAGGTATAAAGAAATTAGTGCACAAAGGCAGTCGGAGAGAGCCCGGGGCCAGGCACCAAGCTCCAGAGGTCGCTCTGGCGAGCGTTTGCTTCGGGATCTGATGCCCTGCAGTCGCCAACTCAGTTCGCGGGTCGCCGCCAGGCTCCATGGGGGTAGTAGAGCCAGGTCGTGGTGGCTAGGTGAGTTGTCTCAACTAACGCTAGTGGAGCCGCCGCAGCCCTGGAGGAGCCGGGCCGCGACTCGGGAGCGCGCGGCAGCTCTCCAAAGTTTTGGAACCGGCGGGACCCCTGCGGGCTGCCTGAGGCAGGGCGGCGTCCGGAGATGTCTGTCCAGCTGCCCCTGCTCCTCCGGGTGGAGAGCTGGGGACACCCGGCCAGCTCGCTCGCCGCCAGCGGACTGGCCCAGCCGAGCCGTCTCCGCCCGCTCCCCGCCCCCGCAGCGGCGGGGCTGCAGCCAGAGCCGCGCCCGGCAGTTCCCGGCCGCGAGGGAGGGCGCAGCTAGTGCCGCCGCC